>NC_045544.1:108463849-108633849 GCF_009769535.1 Thamnophis elegans
ACTAAAAGTACACCTTAAGATTCAATAGCTTGTAGAACTACCTTTAGCAGAAATAACGTGTGGTAAATCATTTTCTGTAGGCTTTTATTATTCTCTCAATATGTTGTGGAGGAATTTTGGCACAATTTTCTTTCCAACATTGCTTGAATCCATTGGGAATTTATTTATGCACAGCTCTCTTTTGAGGTCCCACCACAGAATTTCAATCAGGCTGAGGTCTAGATTTTGATTGGGTGTCATTGCACTTCTTGATTCTTTTCTTTTTCAGCCATTCTGTGGTAGATTTGCTTGTGTGCTTGGGATTATTGACCCAATGTCGACCAAGCTTTAGCTGTTAAGACAGGTAGCCACACATTTGACTCTAGAATACTTTAGTGTACAGAGGAGTTCATGGTCAACTCAATGAATGCAAAGCACCCAGGTTCTGTGTCTACAAAACAAGCCCAATTCATTACCCCCCAATCACCATGTTTGACAGTTGGTATATCTTTGTGCCGATAAGCTGTGTTTAGTTTCCGCCAAACATGGCACTATGCATTAAAGCCAAACATCTCCACTTCAGTCGTGTCTATCCAAAGGATTGTATTCCAGAAGACTTGTGATTTGTTCAGATACAATTTTATAAACTGAAGCCATGCTGCCATGTTCTTTTGGGGGAGAAGAGGCCTTCTTCTGGCACCCTTCCAAACAAACCATACTTGTTCAGTCTTTTTCTACTTGTACTATCATGAACATTTAACATGCTGAAGCCTGTAGACATAAGTTTTGATTTTTTTTGCAATTTCTCTGACCATTGCAGTGTAACCTTGAGGTGAATTTGTTGGGACATCCACTCCTGGGAAGATTGGCAACTCTCTCAAATGCTTTCCACTTGGGAATAACTTTCCTCACTATAGAATGATGGACTTTAAATTGTTTGGAAATGGCCTTACAACCCTTCCCAGACTGATGGGCAGCAGCAATTGCTTCTCTTAAGATCACTGCTGAAGTCTTTACTTTTTGGCATTGTGATAACACACACCTGAATGTGTGCTAAACACTATAAAACTTTGCCTTTTATAGAGGTAGTCAATTGATCGAGGGCATTTGATTAGCAGCATCTGGCTGCTACTTAGCTTCTTCATTCCTATAGAAGCAATAAAGATGTACTTAGTTTTTCATACATGGCTTCTCCATTTTCGCTTTCTTTTTGCAAAATAAATGATGATATGGTGTAATATGTCATGTTGTTGCTGTTGTTCATCTGAGGTTGTACCTACTTTTAAGAACTGCTAAGGGCCAGATAATTTGTACTATGTCCCAATATATAAAACCATAGAATAAAAGAGGGTATACTTTCTTTTTCACATAACTATTTACTCTTATATTAATATTTAACATATCTGGATTTCAGCTCAAGAAAGATGTATTGAAAACTCCATATAATTTAAGAATTTTTTATGTCTTAAGCAATGTACTGACCTTCATGTCTTGACCTATGATCAGCTTGAGCTTTCAACACCCTGTAGAGGAATAAAATAAGTAAAATAAATAATTGTACATAATTTACAAAATGTTACTTCAAATAATAAAAACAGATGAATAAAGTTATCCGTTCTCACTAGATTATCAAATTGAAAAATCTGATTTAATATCCTATGGAATTTTGTACTAATCTTTTAAAATGTTTTACTAGAGTGCTATATAGTATTTATTTCCTCTTGGAGCAAAGAGGGTAATTAGATGGTAACAGAGATATAGCACTAGACATGGCTACCTGGTCCAGGTAGATAACTAATTAATTCACCCTGTTTTATTCACAATGTATGAACTTAAATAGCTATATCAAGTACATTCTTGACTAGCATTAACAATTACTGATTTGTTACCTTCTTTAGCCTGAAAAAATAGGTTTTACTTAACTGCAGAACTGAGAACCTGCTGCAATAAGCCTGAGTGATAATGAGAGATAGGGGAGATCAGCTAAAGTCTTTGACTCCTAGTTGATTAAGTAGACCACTTGGGGCTACCTAATAAATTCTCAATCACTTACGTTTCTTAGGTCACAAGAGAGTCTGTTTAGCCAGACTTGAATATTAAAATATTGCAATGGCCTGAGCTACAATTATGCAATTTCTCTTGCCTTAAAACCAGGCAGAAGCCTGCTTTCACTAAATATTAAAGCGATTTATAGGAAAATCCCTATTTAAAATATATTGAATTCAAAACATATGGTTTTGATCTTATCAGAGATACTCTGAACACTTTTAATAAGATCAAAACACCACTAACAAGAAAGAATAACAACTTTACTTATGCATACTTTTAATTACACATTTCAGACTAAAACCAATTATTTAATATGCTGCTTAATGCAAATATATATATGTGTGTGTGTATATATATATATATATACTATAAATCTTACCAAAGATATTAAAAAAAGGTTATTGTACCTAGGCGCCAAGTTGTCATATGTATAAGCAACACACATAAGTCGCTGAATCAAACTGGTTCCCTGGACAAGTACAAGAAATACCTTTAAAAAAATTGAAGTCAAAAAAGAACAGTTAATGCAACTGCTGCCTTAAAACTATGTGTTACATTTATATGTGTATGTACGTATGTGTGTGTATAATAATGAATAAAAAGTAACTGTGTTGTTTATAAATCCAGCATTTTAATGATCAGCAAGACAGCATATATTGAAACACACACAAAGTTTGATAAAATATGCCAGCTAGAATCTTTTCTCCCATTTATCAGAGTTTCACCATTTATGTACTAATATGATCATTTCAAACAAGTAGTAGACTGGTATCTTTTTTTCCTTCTGTGTAGCTGAGAACATATCCAGGACTTGCCAAGTTTTTGCTTCAGTTATTTAATAGGATTTGCAGTTGGAAGCTATTTCCACTGCTGCTATTTCAATTATGATATTTGTGGAATTGTCATCTTTAAGAGAACAACTAAAGCGGTAGAATTAATTCCTGATTTCCTGGAGTATCTCTGGAATATTTAAAAAGCTTCTGCTTGATTTTCATTTCATATAATCTGTTAAGGACTTTAATTTCATTTAGGACTGTACTACAGTTGTGCTCTTAAGTATTAAATACACAGTATTAAACACTAAGGATATGGAAACTTACAAACAGGACCATTTTATAATTATTGCTATGGTTTAATGACTGTGCTATTCTGTGATGCCTAATATTTTAATTTGAATCAACCTCATATTTTTTTTTAAAAAAAGTGCAATCACTCACATTTACTTACAAAATGGTCTATAATTCTGCAAGGGGAATGTAAACTTATTTGCCCAACTGTAAATTTAATTCAATATAGTACTATGTGCTGTGTATGAATCTGTTTAATATCATTTTACCATATATTCATATTCTACTTTGCATAAGGAATTTGAAATGAATGGCCTAAAGCTTTTTCAGCACTAATATGAGTACATATAAAAAAATCACAACTAGGAATTTATAATTAAATTAAATAAAAAGTTCACACTTTGGATGTAGAAGTTTATCTTCTAAATGTCTTGGAAATCACCGACCTATCTAAATATATTCAAAATATTATTTAACAAAAATGCTTCCTTAAGGCTCTATGCTTTTGGATTTTTATTTGCCATTTCAGTTTAGCAAACTGTCATTAAGAATATCCAGAATCAATATTGTTAATGAATTATTACTATATATACTTACTATATATGCTAAAATTAAATGTCACTGGATGAAGCTGAATGTATTGCAGTCAAAGCAGTTTATATACAAAATATGCTGTTCTCAGACCCAATTTTTTGTTAATTTATTGTGTACATATGTGTCCAGAAAATAAACAGTAGTATATATTACTAACCTTAACCCATTTTAATGCTTTTCAGATATGTAGGACTTCAATTCCCATAATTTTCAGTCATCAGATATGTAATTTTTTTGAGATATATGTTAACTTAGTAAGACTGCATTATTCCAATTAACCATTCATTGTACTTACTAACATTTTTTCCTCTGAAAATGGGTTTTCCAATTAAACATCTATGTAAACCTATATTTATAATGTCATACCTACCAACTTGCAGATAAGACTTTCCCTAAAGTCTTTGTTTTTATTGCTTTTAAAGAGAAGTTTTTCACCTCTGTTAAACGGGGTATGTGAAGGCCTTTTGTATGATCTCCTGCAGTTTTCCGTGATTTTCCTGGCCAAGTCCTTTTCCTGTGATTCTCTGCTACTCCAGACCAGGCAAAAACATCATGATAAGCTAAATCCAAATCTGAAGGATCCACAGCAAACTGGCATATCAACTTCAGCAAGCAAGCCAGACAATCTAATAACCACTAAAAATAAGAATAATTAAGCAGCTTTAACTTCATTTAATTTTTGATAATAGCAGAATACTTTAAAACAAACCTACAGATTCATTAGAGAAAATTTATAACTCGTTAAGATGAGCCATTTACAACGTTACTTACAACTGTCCATGATTCCTGTTCCTTAGGTTCTAAAATTCCAGAATTAAATATCTCCAAGAGCTGCTGAAGTCCTCCAGAAGCCACAAACTGTAATCAAATTATAGAAGGGTGAGCAAAAATAAGTAAGCAACTAAATATGTGTTATTGTACAAAAACCACTCACTGATAATTAAATAATTCTTGGCCTGTACTCTGGCCTTACTATTTATCTTCATCAACACCTACAGCAAAGTCCCCAAGGATTGGGGGCCTGTAATCATTGTCCCTATATCCCCCCCCCAAAAAAATGATCCTGCTAATTAAAGACCAATGAGCCTCCCTCAAGACAATCAGCAAAGATACCTACAATAGAAATGCCAGGAAGAGATGGAAAAGATCAGTGCCTAGTAGTTCATCATCTCATTGAAAAATATTATTTCCGCAACACAACACAACCTCTCTTTATGCTATATATTTCAAAGCAACATTTGATTCCATATCCTGAGCTAATTTGTGGGAAAAACTCAACAGTCTCAATTTACCAAAGTCTGCTTCATTTAATATATATGGTACCTGAAGGAATCACACTCAACATAAGATGTAACTCCAAGGCCATCTCATCAGTGACAGTGAAACTGAGAAAGAGATCAAGCAAAGCTGCATATAAGCTCCATTCTTATTCTATATCAACTGTATGGTGGGCTAACTCCACAACATGGACTTTTATTCAACTATTGGCTTAGACTATCCTTCCCCCCCCCCGCCCCTCTACCATTAATTGTGAGCAATGATTGTCAATCCATTTGGAAACAGGCAGTGGCAACTAAAATCTCATGTTTGGATTTCTCTTCAGGTCTTCTATTCAGCATAGCATATTATCAGACCAAAACACACATTAAACAGCAAGTAGCAGACACGGAGCACCAAACAGAACTAGCTAGGACACCAACCTTTACTGCTAGTGAGTCCAAGAGATACTCTACCTTTCCTATGGCAAACTTAACTAAGCTTAAACTACCTAAATATCAGAGGCCTTTAGTCTGGCATGATGTCATGCCCATCTCCCAGCTGTCCTTGAAAGTCAAATACATTCCGTAGAAGATTCCTATAGTTGCCATCCTTGTAATTTGATATAGTCTTCCATAAATACTTCCCTATGACCATTTTATACTCCTATTCATCATTTAAGATTTTTAAAGCATTTTTTAAAAATTTACTTTGTTTTGATAATTTTTATATATTCCAGTTTTCCATATTTTTTAAAACGTTGATGTATTTTCTGTTTTTAATCGATTGTAGCCCATGCTCCTTATGCTGGTCTATAGCCATTATACATTTATTAAAATTTAAATTAAAAATAAGCAATTCATTATTGTATAAAGAATACAAACCTTTCTGTTTTAAGAAATCATTTATTCAAAAATGCAACCTGTGATTGTCAACACCTCATTTTCTAATTAAAATCAAAAAGTAAAAGTACAGCCACATTTCACAAAGACACATACCACGAGAATAGCATTTTTATTTAATAATTTCAAACCTTGCAACTCCAACTGTTTTTACTATTTTCTATTTGATCTTCACTTGAATCATCGGAATCTGGGTAAAGATCACTGTAACTTCCCTAAAATCAATGAGAAAAACAAAACGATCATGAAAGATATGTTATAAAAGTAACTTTACAAATTTATGTGAAACAAAACTTTGAAAAATAAAATTATATTACCGTGGATTCTCGTCTTATTCTTCTATTAGGTTTTCCAAGCGCTTCGATTATTTCAAGGGCATACAAAAGTTTATGGGCACTTTTTATTCTTAAAAGATCTTTCCAACTGAATCCATCATTGCTCTTTTAAAAAATAAAAAAGATTAGATAAACAAAGTCTGTAAGAGAGGATCAACTATAATCTGAACTTGAATATATATACTTGCAGCTATATACACTCATGTCTTAATACACTCTGTTGAATATAATTTGACTCATATTAACTCTGCCTTAATCTCTGGTTCACTAGATATTCCTGAAGTTACAGCTAAAAGGAAAAGGGAAATGCTGAATAGGTGACAGTTTTTGAAGTTTCCACTATTTGGTATAGATATTTTAGTTTATGCTTAACTTATTAAAATGAAATTGGATTGTCCATTCAACAATTTCCAGATATGAAAAATCATTTCCTATTATCAACAATATACTTTCATTTATATTTTTGCAGCTTTACTGAAACATGATCATTTGCTATAATTTAAAAAAGCTGCTTTAAAATATGCACAAGAGTGGATTTGACCAACCAAAAGGGACCTGGAACTATTTATTTATTTTACTTATTTGTTTATTAGACTTGTTTGCCATCCATCTCACCTATAAGTGACTATGGGCAGCTTACATTAATAAACAAACAACTAGGGAAATGAACTCACAGTCCAGTGGAGGATTTATAAACACACTCCAAATAACCCTATAACAGTCTGCCCCAGAAACGTACTAAGAACCTGTCCATTTAGAATCCAAATCTGAATGAATTTATCTACCAGATAGCAAGGTGTTCCTGTAGGTCTCCCTCCCCAGCAGGCAACAAGTCACCTTTAACAGGGCCACTGGCCAGCTGTGATGACATTTTTCATTATTCTTATTAAGATGCTCTAAACCGAAATATGTGGTTTTACTCATGCTCATTTAGCAATAGCCCTTATACACTGCTTCTCAGTGCTTTACAGCCCTCTCTAAGCAGTTTACAGAGTCGGCATAGTGCCCCAAACAATCTGGGCCCTCATTTTACTGACCTCAGAAGGATTAAAGGCTGAGTCAACCTTGAGCCTGGTGAGATTTGAACTGGCAAATTGCAGGCAGCCAGCAGGCAGCAGAAATAGCCTGCAGTGCTGCATTCTAACCACTGCGCCACTGTGGCTCAATTTAGACTTTGTCTTCCTTCAATGGCATCTCTTCTGGTGCTTCATCTCCTAGAGTTCCTTAGAGCAGTGGTCCCCAACCCCCGGTCCGCGGACCGGTGCCGGGCCGTGGAGTACCTGGCACCGGGCCGCGCAGCGGCCGGGGGCCATGATCGCTGCAGCGGCCGGGGGCCATGATCCCTGCTGCCTCTTCACCCACACACGCAGCCTGAGATCAACCCCGGGACTTGAACCCGAGAGCCGCCTCTCCGGTCCAAACCCCACTCCCACCCCGGCCGGCCGCCCGGCCGCCTTGGTAGCCCGTGGAGACGGAGCGCGTTTGGTTCGCCGCTACCTGGGGGCGCCGTCCCCATGACGTCACCGCGGAGTCCTCGCCTCCTTCCCTGGCAAGGCTTTCTCCCCGCCAGCCAATCAGAGGCCAGTCCCCGGGCAAGCGGGGACAAGTTGCTGGCCGGTCGAAGCAGAAGCGGGAGATTGGAGGGGGGGGGAGAGAGAGAGAGAGCGCTGGGCGGGTGGCAGCGCGTTCCACAGCGGACTAGGCGCGCTGCGGGCTGCCAACACCCCCACACACACACATACACACACTGCCTCTCTGGCAATTGGCTGCCCAGGAAGGGAGCCGGGAGCTTTCACAGATAGGAACGTGATGGGGTTTGTTTTCTTCCCCCACTCCTGAGCCCTTTTTTTTTTTTTTTTTGCTTGCCTTCTGGGGTCTCCGCCGTGGAGCAGCCGAGGTCAGATGGGGAGGCGGAGAGAGAGAGAGAGAGAGAGATGGGCGGGTGGCAGCTGTCTGTGAAACATCTTCCCCTCCCCACCTCCTGGGCAGCCAATTGCCAGAGAGGCACGGTGGGGGTGGTGGGGGTGGTGGGGATGGAAGGAAATAAAAAGAGAAGTTGCCCTTTCATTTTGCAATCTCTCTCTACGACCTTGTTTCATTCTCTTCCCTTTTGTTTCGTCCTCATTTCTCAATCTCAGCAACTTTAACACTTTTGGACTTCAACTCCCCAAATTGCCCAGCCAGCTAGAATAGATAGATAGATGGTGGATAGGTGATTGATAGATAGAGAGGGATGGATGGATGGATGGATGGATAAATAGATAAATAGATGATAGATAGATAGAGGATATATACACATACACACATACATACACAGAGAGAGAGACAGAGACAGAGACAGAGACAGACATGGATGGATAGATATCACAGAAGTGAGTACACCCCCTCACATTTTATCAATATTTAAGTATATCTTGCAGCAGTTTAGACATTAATGGCTGGGGGCCATGATCGCTGCAGAACAACGCCCCCCCACCCCTGCGCGCGCTCAGCGGGCCACGGTAAAATTATCAAAGGCTGACTGGTCCGCAGCGATAAAAAGGTTGGGGACCACTGCCTTAGAGAACCAAGGTATGGCCCAGGATCAATGAACAAGGAGAGGCCACATAGGAGAATTCCAGTGCAGAGTTTAGCTACTTGCTGATTCCAATCAACAACTAATACTTTAGTCAAACTATTCTCCATGATTGGTGGAGACCGCAGTCAGATAGGATTAACTCCGTCCAGTAACCAATAGGGCTGAGTCTACATTTTATAAAACCATCCTCCGTGCTGCTGCTCCCCAGCTTTAGACTCAGCCATTTTTGGACTGGACATGTAGTTGATCTTCTCTGACTTAATTGTGTTTAATTACTAATTGGCTATTCCAAAAAATTTAATCTTTCACCCTCTGCCATCCTCAAGATCTTGCAGGCAGAGGGGGTATTTCGATTGGACAAGGGGCTTTGCCCCACTCTACGGAGCTTGCCGTGCGGCTTCAAAAGCCATTTTAAAGCGTCAGACGCTTTTTTTCTTCGCTGCTGTTGCCAGAGGCTCCTATTGGGAAGCAGAGTGGCTCTGATGATTCTACTTTGCTTCTGACAGCTTGAAAGTGCCCCGATGACAAGGCCAAGGGTGGAAACCCTGTGGCTTTCTCAAAAATCCAGCACAGCGGCTGCAAAGCCACAGAAGGATCGCTGGCTGTTTCTCTCACAGGGATAGCTGCGGACGCCATTTTAAGCCTGACTGAAAGTGAGAGGCAGTTTATTTTGGCGCAAAGAGGCAGCGGGCGCCATTTTGAAGTAACGGTCGATAACAGGGCTTCTTTGTCAGCAAAATCTTGAGGGTGGCTGTTTTCCCCTTTCATTGTAATGGCTTCCAATATTGGAGATGGGGCAGTGGGCTCTCTTTAAGCCTCTCCACCTAACAGCCCTTTAGATGGTCCTTTGTCAGCCCAGCCTTCAAGAAAAAGGGGGATAGTATCTGAGGCAGCTGAGGAGCAACCTGCAAAGGCTCCTAAGGCAGCTAAAAAAGGGGAGAAGAGACAACTCCAATCTCCCCTCACAAAGCTTCTTCCAGCAAGCGCGCGCAGGGTGGCAGAGAGAGCCCTCATCCATTCCAGGTAATCCCAGTCTCTCCTGATAGCCCTTCTCCTGCGGGTCTTTCTTCTGATTCGGAGGCTTCTGTTCCTGATCCAGATTCCCCTTCTCAGATAGGGGATGGTACAGGGGTTTTTGATTCTCCTCATAGCGGAGATGAATCAATTGATGGTGCAGGTCCCTCTCCTGAGGCAGATCAGGCATCTTCTTCCCTGGGGTTTCAACCAACTCTTGTGATAACCCCAGATGTTGCTGCCATCATATCCTCTGCCATTGAAAAAGGCACAGCTGCTGTTGGGGCTTTGGGCGGAAGCCCATCTTCTCTCCTTCAGGGCGGAGCATATCTTGGGTGTTGACAACGCTCAGGCCGACTGGCTAATTCACACACAGATCAATCACGGCAATTGGAGCATTTCACACAATCTCTTCTGGGAACTGTCCCACAGATACGGGAGACTGATACTCGACCTCTTTGCCACAAGGGAAAATGCCTGGTAGGCATCTCCGGGATCAGAGGGGGTGGACGCTCTACGGTGCCCGTGGCCCGCGGGTCTTCTATACACATTCCTTCCTCTGCCTCTAACACAGAGGGTGGTGCGGAAACTGCTAGACGAGGAGGTGGAAATTCTCCTTCTGGCACCACATTGGCTCCGCCGTCCCTGGTTCAGGGACTTAATGACGATATCAGTAACATTCCCATGGCCTATTCCGCTGCACAAGCTGTCCTTCTCACTAGGCTCGATCCATCATCCAGACCCACATTGGTTACAACTAACCATGTGGAGATTGAGCGGAAGGCGTTGAGAGCAGATGGACTGTCGGAAAGTGTCATTCAAACCATATAGGCTTCGCGATGGCCTTCCACGACTCGAATATACGATGCAATCTGGACAGCATTTACCAAGTGGTGTTCCTCTTCTGACATTATTCCTCTGTCTGCCTCTTTGGCTAATGTATTAGACTTTCTCCAACAGGGGCTCACCAAAGGTCCTTTGCCAAACACGTTAAGGCGTCAAGTGGCGGCCCCCTCTACAGTCCTGACTCTGCCGACAGGTAAGCCCATCTCTTACCTGATACACATTCAATGATTCCTCTGTGGAGCGACCAACATTTGTCCTCCCAACTATTCATAGGTACCCAACCTGGGACCTTCCCAAGTTTTGGACTTTCTGACCAAGGCTCCGTTTGAGCCATAGCAGACCATCTCTCTACAATATCTCACGCTCAAGGTCTGTTTCTTGATCGCAATGGCTTCAGTGAGATGAATGTCTGAAATCGCAGCTCTGTCAATTAGAAGCGACCTCTGCATCTTTCATGCAGATAAGGTCGTTCTCTGTCTACATCCAGCATTTATGTCCAAAGTGAACTCACCCTTTCATAAAGTTCAGGAACTAATACTACCTAATTTTTCTCCCCATCCCACTCATGGGTTAAAGAAATATGGCATACCCTAGACATTCACAGGGCATTACGTATCTACATCAAATGTTCTGCTGCGTTCAGGTATTCTAAGGCCTTATTAGTTTCTTTTCAGCCAGCTTCCCTTGGCTCTAAGGTCTCCTTTTCCACCGTAGGGTGCTGGCTTAGAGCCTGTATATCTAAGGCATACAGGGCGAACGATCTAATTCCTCCACAGGGTATAATGGCTCACTCCACCCGTAGTGCAGCCACGTCAGCAGCCTGGGCTACTCAGGCTTCGGTGGAGGACATTTGTAGGGCGGCCACATGGACATCTCCAGTCTCCTTTATTCGCCATTACAAGATAGACCGCTTTGCTTCTACTGAAGCTGCCTTTGGAAGGAGGATTTTACAACAAGTCCATTCCTTAGACTCCTCTTCCACGGGGACCGGATCCCTCCCTTAACACGGGCCAAGCTTGGGTATGACTGCTGTCTTCACCAATCGTGGAGAATGGGCGTTGGTGCCTACCTCATATGCTCAGTCTCACTGCAGGTGGAGACAGCAGTCAACCCCACCCTGTTCCAGTCAGGTTCCACCCTTGTTGGAATTAGGTAGGCCTTTTCTCTCCTTTTTTTCCTTTATTCTATTTCTCCATATCAACTACATGTCAGTCTACAGTCCACTTTCATCGAAAGCTGGGGAGGAGCAGCACGGAGGATGGTTTTATAAACTGTAGACTCAGTCTATTGGTTACTGGACGGAGTTAATCCTATCTGACTGCTGTCTCCACCTGCAGTGAGAATGAGCGTATCAGGTAAGTACCAACGCCCATTCATAGGAAAGACCCCAAGAGCCCACTGAAACCCAACTCGCACATCCATCCGCTGGGCATACTAATCTAAAAGGTGTCATCGGGTCTTTGACAGCTCACCATGGCCAACTTGCCACAGCCAACTCGCCATGACCAGCTCACCACAGGCAACTTGCCCCAGGACAATTCACCATGGTCAACTCACCATAGGACAACTCACTATGGGATGCATTAATATCAAAGACATAGTGGAAGAGAATAATTGAAGAAAGGATGCCGAAGGAGGGAGAAAATAAAATGTGAATGACAAAAATGTTAAAAAAATTAAACTATTTTAAATAATTAAATTGAATTGTTGAATTGTCCTGCACCAAGTGTCCTGTGGTGAGTTGGCTGCGGTGAAGTGTCCCATTCCATGCTACTTCTGTGGTGAATTAGCCATGGCGAGTTCTCCCACTGAGTTGGCCATGATGAGTTGGTTGTGGCAAATTGGCAGTGGCAAGTTGGTTGTGGCGAGTTGTCCCATTCTGTGTGATATAGTGGCCTTTGGCAGCCCCACCAAAACATTACTTACTGGCCTACCTGCCTCAATCATTCAGCAACTCCCTTTCTCTTGTTTCCTGATATCTGTATGAAAAGAGGGGAGTAGACAGGGTCTTTGTCATGCCAACACTGGCAACTCATAAGGCCTTCTGAATGTCATAATAGCTTCCCTCTCCTTCTCAAGACATATGAATAGTAACAGATATTTGAATCCTCAAACTCCAAACTGTGATGCCAAGTCTAAATTATATGTAGCACTTCAAACTTCATGCATCAACAATTGCAAATATTTAAGAGATGACTTTTTGCTCACCTGATCATCTGAAATATTTTGAAATGCTTGAAGCATATTAGGACATGTAGGCAGTAGCATTAACAACTCCCAAACTCGCCTTGAAAGATTTTCTGCATGAAGGTGGAGTTCTTCACATTTTGCACTCTGAAAACAAAGGTAAAATATATCATGCATATATAAAAATGGACATTAAATAAATGACAATAACAACAATTTTGTTACATGGATTGTAGTAGATGTTCTAATAAATTTTTTACACTGAATTCAAAAAGAGAATCAGGTTTTTTTCTATCAGGCTTAATTTTCTTATGACTTTATCTTCTTTATTATTAGTTAATATATTTATATTAGTTAAATTACAATAACATATAGTATTTTAACTATAGTAGCATATCAGTATGAATAAAAATCTAGTTATTGCTATTGTTCTTGAGCACAAATAACTTTCAATAAAAGGTAGAAGGCATGAAGCACACAATAACAAATTGTGCAGGTTGAATCATGTTTGAATTTGCTAGCTGTGAACACAACCTCTGTCTGGAGAGCAGTTTGTGGCAACCTAGTGCCATGACTGAAAGTCAAAACAGTTTAAGCATACATTCTCTATATTCAAGTTAAATATTAAATTGATTGTAATAGTTTTTTGCTTATCTACATACTATCATCATGCCCAAAAACAGTGGCAAACATCCTTATACTTATAATTATACACTATTTATAACCACTCTATAGCTCCATGTAGGATAATAGAACACTAAAATTCAGATGGATAAAGAAACTAACCTATCACAAAAATATAATGCCAATTTTACTCATCAATACTCAAAGCTTTCATGAATCTCTTACATTTAACAGTAAAAGTTAACAATTATGTTGCCTATACACATAGAGTATTTGGGGAGCCAATGGATAGCACTTATCATCTTCTGAAATTAATCCCCACAAACACACACTTGTCCACTATAGACTTCTGCAATATATGCCAAAATGCTACAATAGAGATTGCAGAAGTATTTATTTTTCCATGAGAAGACAGGGAATTTGGACATTTTTTTAATTATCTTCTGAAATACAATTTTATGTTTGTTCACATTTTTATTTTTATTTTATTTTTGGTACCCATATCATCTGAGATTATGCAGCAATGCCTATTGTCTGACAGATCATGGACTCCTATCATGTTTGTGCTTGCATGGTTAAATACTGCATAAAACAGTGGTCCCCAACCTTTGTGGCTTGGCCGCATGGTGGGGGTGGGGGGAGGGAAACCAGGCCATGCCTCCCATCCTAGAATGAATGATATGTACGGCCTGCTGGGAAGAATGGGGGCCATGGGAGAAGGGGAAGGGTCTACAGGAATGGGGGCGGGTCGGAGCATCTCGGTTACGACCGGGAGGGGCAGGTATGATGGGAGCTGCAGGGGTAGCCATTACCGGGGAAGGAGGGGTCGCTACATCACAGCGATCCCTTGTTCCGGCCCTGCAAGCTCAACTCAAGGACCTGGTACCAAGGGAAGTCAGGGCCCTGGTCTCAGGTTGATGCTGCTAAATGCCAGGTCTGTGATTCAGAAAGCTCCCCCCGTCCGGGACTTAATACTAGACGAGGGTGCAGACCTGGCATGTATTACTGAAACCTGGCTGGGCCATGAGGGAGGAGTCCTCCTCTTAGAAATGTGCCCAGAAGGGTTCCAGGTGCTCCACCAACCACGTGGGGGAGTGGCAGTTATTATCCGAAGGTCATTAGTTCCTCACAGGATCCCTGCTCCAGAGATTGTGGGGTGTGAGTTTCTTCTCTTGAAGTTGGACCTAGGGGTTCAAGTGGGCTTGTTCTTGACGTACCTACCTCCCAGCTGCGTCACAATAGCCCTGCCTGCGCTCCTAGAGACAGTAGCTGGGTTGGCGGTTGAGTTCCACAGACTAATTGTACTGGGGGACTTCAACCTGCCATCTCTAGGCGAACTCTCTGATGGGGCTCAGGAGTTCATGGCTTCCATGACAACCATGGACTTGACCCAGGTAATTCAGGGGCCGACTCATAGAGCGGGACACACGCTCGACCTCGTATTTCTCTCGGGGCAGTGGAGACGTGATCTTGAATTAAGGGGAATAGAGATCTCGCCCTTATCATGGTCAGATCACTCCTTGCTGAGGGTTGACTTTAGGAAGCTACTCCCCCACTGCAGGGAGGTGGAACCGATTAATTGTTCCGCCCCAGGCACCTGATGGACCTGCTGGGATTTCAGAAGGAGCTTGGAGAGATACCCGACCCCCTTGCCCACAACTCGACAGAGTCCTTGGTCACCGCCTGGAATACTGCAGCGACTGAGGCGCTGGATCGGATTGCGCCTTTGCAGCCTCTCCGCGGCAGTGGATCCAGGAGGGCACCTTGGTTTACCGAGGAACTCCGGGAAATGAAGCTCCAAAAAAGACGCCTAGAGCGATGCCGGAGGGCTATCAACTTCGAATCTGACCGAACACTATTAAGAGTCTTTATTAGGACTTATTTAGTACGGGGGGCAAAATGTGTACATTTTTCCGCTCATACTGCATCCGCAGAATCTCGCCCAGTCGCCCTGTTTAGGATAACCCGCTCCCTCTTGAAGGGTGAGGACGCAGGGGAACCCTTACAGGGAAGGGCTGAGGAGTTCGCTCAGTTTCTGTCAGACAAAATCACTCAGATTCGGGAAGACCTGGACTCCACTTGGACAGTACCAGCAGAGATGCCGAGGGAGGGTCTTGATCAGATTTCCTGGAATGAGTTCCAGCTTGTCACCCCTGAGGAAGTGGACAAGGCCATGGGAGCGATGAGTGCCTCCACCTGTTTACTGGACCCGTGTCCCTCCTGGCTGGTCTCGACCAGATGATCACGAAAGCATCTTTGCAGGAGGGATCTTTCCCGCAACCTTTGAAGGAAGCGGTGGTGAGACCCCTCCTCAAGAGGCCTTCTCTGGACCCAGCTATTCTTAAGAACTATCGTCCATTCTCCAACCTCCCTTTTTTGGGGAAGGTTGTTGAGAAGGTGGTGGCCATTCAACTCCAACGGACCTTGGATGAAACAGATTATCTAGACTCCTTTCAGTCTGGTTTCAGGCCTGGATACAGCATCGAAAACGCTTTGGTCGCACTGACCGATGATCTCTGGCGGGCCAGGGATGGAGGACATTCCTCTATCCTGGTGCTCCTTGACCTCTCAGCGGCCTTCGATACCATTGACCAAGGTATCCTTCTGCAACGGCTGGAAGAGGTAGGAGTGGGAGGCACCTTTTTACGGTGGTTCTCCTCTTACCTCTCCGACAGGTCGCAGTCAGTGTTGGTTGGAGGGCAAAGGTCGACCCCTAGGCCCCTTAAATATGGTGTGCTGCAGGGTTCGGTCTTGTCCCCCCTCCTATTTAATATCTACATGAAGCCGCTGGGTGAGATCATTCGTCGGCACGGGATTAAATACCATCAATATGCGGACGATACAAAACTGTATCTCTCCGTGTAGCGGTGGACGTGATGTGCCAGTGCCTGGAAGCTGTCAGGATCTGGATGGGAGTGAACAAACTTGCACTCAATCCTGACAAGAGCGAGTGGCTGTGGATGTTGCCCCCGAAGGACAGTCCAGATAGTCCATCCCTAATCCCTAATCCCACCCCTCAGAGAGGGTCCGCAACTTGGGGGTCCTCCTGGATCCGCAGCTGACATTAGAACATCACCTGTCGGCCATGACCAGGGGGGCCTTTGCCCGGTACACCTGGTGCATCAGTTGCGGCCCTATTTGGATCAGGAGGCACTTCAGTCACTCACGCCCTCATCACCTCAAGACTTGACTACTGTAATGCGCTCTACATGGGGCTGCCCCTAAAAAGTGTTCAGAGACTACAACTAGTCCAGAACGCAGCCGCGCAAGCGATACTGGGTGTACCAAGATACACCCATGTTACATCTATCCTCCGCGAGCTGCACTGGCTTCCTATTGGTCTCTGAACGCGATTCTATGTGCTGGTCATTATCTTTAAAGCCCTACATGGCTTAGGACCTGGATACCTGCGAGATCTCCTACTGCCGCATACCTCCCAATGGCCGATAAGATCGCATAGGGAGGGACTTCTCTTTAGCCGCTCCGACCCTATGGAATGAACTACCCCCAGAGATCCGGACCTACCCACTCTCATGGCCATCAGAAAGGCTATCAAAACCTGGCTATTCCGGCAGGCCTGGGGCTGTTGACCTCATGACTGAAGTCCAGCCCCGACCAGATTGGGTGCATGATGAGGTTTTAATCTGTCTCCTCTGTTTTTTAATTCTTTATTTTTAAAAAAATTTACTTCTTTTCTGTAAGCCGCCCGGAGTCCTCCGGGATTGGGCGGCCTATAAATCTATTAAATACAATACAATACAATGCAAGTGGCGGACCTTTCTGCATGTGTACAGCTTGACTCAAACGAGTGGCATGCATGTGAACCAGCCAGCCATTTCTTTGACTTGAGCTGCGCGCATGTGCACCGGCCTGCAGTCTGATTATGAATAGATGGTCGAGTAGTGGGTTGTGGCTCACAAGTTGGGGACCCTGGCCTAAAACACAATTTATGCCTAAGAATCTTAGTTACCTCACTATCTTCCATAGCCACTTCTGCGGGTGGAGGCTTAAAGGAGGCAAGCATTTCTAGCAAATCAAACAGGGTGGTAAGATGCGGCTCTTGCAGAAGTAAGAGCATTGGGATGTTGTCCTTCTGAGGTGCTGGCAAGCAAGATGCTGGAAGCTGAACTCCTTCCCCTTTTCGCTCTCTCCTTGGAGCGCCCAGGGACACAAAGACCATCTTGAAATAACAAGTGAAAATAATTTTATTTTTAAAAAAGTAAGAAAGTTATTATTATAAAGGCATCTGGATATTGGTACCAATAGCATGACTTCAACACACTGACTAGGGCCATGAGAAAGTTGTTCAGGTAGCAGGGAGAAGGAAAAGTACAAGTCAACCCTCTGACAAAGTATAAAAATACATGCTGGCAATGGGCAATACTTTATCTTGCCATCTTTTCAGTTGACCAACAGATAGCTCCTTCTGCACTTTTAACAGAGTTTTTTGCTAAAATAAGGTAAAGCTTTTCCATAGGGATGTATTTTAATTATAAGTAGTCTTCATCTATCTACTGCTTCCAGTGACTGAAAGTACGACAGTATTGGAAAAAATAACTTTATGATGAATGCCCTATTTATGATCTTCACAATGTCCCTTAGTAATGTATGTGATCATAGTTACAATCAGTTTGATTTTCTTTCCTATCCTTGCAGAGAAGAGAAACTGGAGAGAGGAGATTACAAGAGAATAAGCAGGCAAACAATGGCGAATATACCAGGCTGTCTGTGTAGTGTGGACAGAGCTATCGGTGTCAGCACATTGCTTTCAATGTGTATTTCTCATTGTGACTGCTTGCTCTCTTGTAATCCTTCCTCCCCAATATTACACTCTATGGGGGCAAGGGGGGGGATCTATTTCAGAAGGCAATGTTTCTTGTGCTTGATTCATCTCCTCCCCCCCTTGCATAGTGGAAAGATTGGCAAGGGAACAATTAAAAGAGAATAAGTCATCCCACAATGTAAATTATTGGGCTATTTGTGTAGTATGCAGCTGTCAATACCAGCACATTGCTTTCCATTGTGGGTCTGCTTACTCTTTTATAATCACTTTCTCTCCAATTACTGTAAATACAGACATTATTTCCCCCTTTGTTAATTAACTTAGGGCAAGGGTGAGGTTTCCAAAGGGCAGAGGAGTGGTTAGGAAGCAAACAAAAGCCAAGTGTGAAAATAATTAGTTTTGAGGCTGCTATTCTCAGAGTCCACTGGGGTGAGCATTTCAAAAGGCAGCAGAATGAGGAAAAAAACACAGTTGTGGTCACATGATTTCCTACTTAGCAACAACTTTGCTAAGTGATTGAGTTGCCACTTCCAATTATAATGGTTAAGATGCTGGCCCAGAATCAAGGTTCTAGTTCTACCTTAGGTTTAAAAGCCAAGCAGGTGACTTTGGGCCAATCACTCTGTCAGTCCAACTTATCTCATAGGGTTGTCATAGTGGAAAAATAGGAAGGAGTATTATGTATGCTTGTTGGCTTGAGTTATTTATAAAGTAATAAAGGTGGGATAAAAATCTAACAAATAAGTAAATATAATGAATTTATTATCACTACAGAAAGTTTTATAATCACCTCTAAATATTTATCAATACCTGCATATCTTTAAACCCCAATTCATGAAGAGTTTTTTCATCATAGTCAGTTGTTAGTTCATGTCCAGAAGAAATCATTCTTACAGGCCCCATGAGACCCCCTAAAAATGAAAAACATTTTTTTCAATATTTTGCCTTCTACTCTAACCACTACACATGACAATCATTTTATAGAAATACAGAAAGAAATTCTCTATTATTTTATTCATTCACTCATTCACTCATTCATTCATGTACAAAATTGAGAAAAACACTAGAACAGCCTTTTTATTTTGTATGAAAATAGTCTGAAAATAAGAGACAAAATTAAACCTACCACTCAAAACAAATTGGATTGCAAATCAGTCAAGTTTTAATCAGAAAAATACTTTAAAATGTACCTGGAAAATCTCCTTTTCTACTGATTTGACCAAATTCTTGCAGATGTGCTTGCTGATTCAGCTGTTCTTTCTGCAAATTTTCATACCAATGCGTAACCTCAGCTCTTAGATCTGCCACCTGATCACTTGGATACATTTCAATGGTCATCTGGAAACGAACACATCATACATTAAATTTATTTCTCAGACAAGACAAGAGATTTAAAACAAGATATGGTGTGAAAACAAATTAAAACATACTTTGTCAGGAAGTCCAGCTGGTTGACAAACAATTCTGAGAGGTAGTGATTGTTTATCACTCAATGCTTTTAAATGGCTGCTGATACCAGTGCCTTCTATTTGCCATTGTCTCAAATGGTATGCAAATCTGAAGAAAAAGTATTATAAAAAGGGAAAACAGTGACAAACTATTTCTTCTGAGCAAATATATGGGAATGTACATGTCTACCTGTTCAAGGTGAAATTAGTAGGCTGAGCTCATACCCTTTCCCTGAAAATAAGATCTCCTTGGATAATAAGACAAATTGGGCTTTTGAGCAAAGGTACTAAAATAAACCCTCCCCCGAAAATAAGCCTTCCCTGAAAATATTGCAACACAGTAGCAGCCATGAAGTGACCACGCTCGCATTCTGTACCTCAAATAAGCCCTCCCCAAAAATAAGGCCATGTGCCTATTTTGGGAGAGGGGTGTTCAAAAGAAAGTAAGACCCTGTCTTATTTTCTGTGGCTATGAATTTCTTAGTATTTCAGGATTTGTGATGTTTATGAACTTTTGTCAAGGTCTACAGAACTATAAAGATAATTTTATGAGCTCAATGTTTTAGTCTTATTTTAAAAGTAGGTTACTCGACACTACATAGGAAACCAAAGGATATTCCAAAACTAGAATGATTTACATCAACAGCCCCAAACCTTTTGGGCACCAAGAACTGATTCCATGGCGAAAGATTTTCCACGCACTGGGGGGAACTTGGTTTCACATGCTGCCTGAATCCCATGGATGGGGCTTCGCTTATTTGCACAGACCAATTTCTGGCATGCCGTGGCCAGGTGCTGGTACATGGACCGGGAAACTCTAATTTATATCACAGGCAAGTTTCTTTCTCTCTTTTATCCCAGCCCCATCCCCTAGTCCTTGAAAATAATCCACTTCAATTTGTAACAAAATTTTCAATTTTTTTTTGAAAATCGTAACTAAAAGCAGTTAAAAAACATAACACATTAATATTAAGACCACAAAAATAATGTTCATAAGTGCTAGTCAATTTTCCTGAAATACTACTTTTTGATAAAACAATACAAGGATATAATTTACCTTCTCCGAAAAGCTTCTAAATGAGTTTTAAGCATGAGAAGTCCTCGTTCAATAATGGTAAGACTGGAATGAGAATCTTGTTCTAGATTACTAGATGCTATCATTAGGCTTTCCATGCACTTGCTAATAAATTCCTGTTCTTTCTCCAGACCTGTTTTACCTAAGAGTTAAAAATAAATGAACTAGATTTAAAAAAAAAATATTGTTTAAATTTCTTTTATTTCCATAAGAAAAAAGTAATGATATAAAGTATTTTCTTTGGAATTCTAAGCCCAGAATTTCAAATAAATTATCATACCATTAATATAATAGGAATTAATGTACTGTATAGCTGCCCGGCTCACATCTCCAGTTTGAGCTCTTAAAGCAATGCCCCAGAATTGGTCCATACCACACAACTGTAAAACAAAAAAGGAAAGAAAGGAAAGCTAATATAGTTGACAGTTGACAATTTCTGTCCTAGAGTCAAGTAAAATTATCTATCATATCTTCCTCACATCTTTATTGAATTGAATTTTATTTTACACCAAAGGAAAGCACACAGTGATATGAGAAAATAAGTACACCTCACTGAAATTATTGCCCTTTTCAACATACAGATAGATACTTCATTTCAACAATATTGGTAAAGGAATGTATTATAACAAATATATGACAAATATGAACTGTATGTTAATTATTCCACTGTCTAGAACAGGGGTGTCAAACTGGATTTCTTCAAGGGCTGGATCAGCGTTGTACTTCTCTTCCGCTGTCCGGGGGGGGGGGGGGGTGAGACAGATGCCTCCGGCAGCAACCTGCTGGCACCGCGGGCCAGTTCTTTGATATTTTCACCCGTCCCTGCGGTCCAAATTTAAGCAACCCCCGACCCCGATTGCCTTGAGTTTGATATCCCTAGTCTAGAAGATCATAAATAAGTGGAGAGGATTTCAAACAACTGCTAAATTGCTCAGGTCAGACCGACCCAGCAAATTCACACAACATGGTGAACGAAGTCTCTATAAACTCCAGAATTTCATTAACTGAATTTCTGGTAGCTCTCACCACTAGTGAGGTCAAAGTGTCCTTTCTACCATTAGAAAGAAGAAGCCACACAAATTAGATCTACTTGAAGAGTGAGCCAGGAGGAAACCTCAGCTGTCCAGAAAGAACACCAGACAAGACCAAAGTTTATTCACCGAGATAAAGACCAGGATTTCTGGAACAATGTGCTCTGGACATATGAGGCAAAGATGAAGTAATTTGGAAATAATACCAGATAACATGTTTGGTGAAACCAAAGGGAACATGTCTCATAAGATGCAACTATAAAGCATGGTGGTAGAAATGTTCCTCTATTGCATTAGGCCCTGGGCAGTAAAAGATACAAGGCTGCAACCTCTTTCCTTATTTGTTCAACCTACATGCTGAATATATATTAAGGAAAGCTGGATTGGAATAAGACAAATCTGGTATCAAAATTGGAGAAAGATACATCAATAACCTGTAGTATACTCTGAGAGCAAAAATGCAAAGGATAAAGAGCAAAATGAAAAAAGAGGTTAAAATTAAACAAGACCAAACTAATTACAAAAGGTGGAACAACCAACCTTAGAATTGGCAAACAGTCAAGAAATATGTCACAGACTAACATTTGCTGGAGCGGCCATTAAAGTCTTGGAAAAGGTATTCAAATGCTGTGATGTCTCTATATCTAATGATCAGAATAAAATGGGTTTTGCTCTGTTTATATGCTTAGTGGTTTCTCCTATCAATGTTGGTGGGAGTTATTTTTGATGGTTCCTTGAGTAGGTGGCAGTTTATTGTTTGTTTTGAGTTGGTAGTTCCTTGATTAGGGTATTATTTATTGTTTAGTATTAGTCTTGGTATTAATCTCTGCTTATCTATGTACTGATTGCTGGAGGGAAGGTATTTTGATCTTTCTGTTTCCTTTTTGGTTTCTTGATTGTTTTTCAAATGGTATGTAGATGTTCTTTATCTCTACATGCCTGTTGATGACTTCCAGGAATTATCTAGCTTTTTTGGATTTTGCTTGGTCTAGGATACTCATAGTTTCCCAGTAGAAGCTATGGTTAAGTTTGACCATGTGTTTGAAATTAAGGAGTTTTCATCATGTCTTCTGACTATTAGTTAGTGTTTATGGATGCACTCTGCTACCTCTTCTGCCTGATTGTCCTACAGAGGAATTGTAAACACTCCCACCAACACTGATAGGGCAAATCATTAGACTATAAACAGACAGCAAACCTCACTCCCTTCTAGCATTGATGGTGTTATCTGGTTGGGTAATGAAACATCTGCAGGAAAGCAACCAAGCTCAGAAAACACCAAGTTTAATTTTACAAAAAATTAAACAGTCATTCAGTAAGTTTGCTTACCTCTGAGTTTGAACCACCATCATATGCACTAGTAGCCAATCGAGCCAAATTACATAAATGCTGAAACAAGTTTAATCCAGTCATACTAATTGTTTCAGGCTTCAGCTGAGGCATCTAACAAAAAAAAAAAAGAATTATCATTTTGAAGCTTGTGCTCAATAGAAACAATAACTGATTATATAGCAAAGATCAAATCCACTTTACCTTTTCTAAAAAAAGATGCTTGTAGGTTTCCATTCCCATAGCATGCTGATCTTTACTTCTTACTTGATTTAAGAACCAGTGTAGAGCATCATCATAACATTCAGAATCTTCAACTAAGCAGTGCCATAGTACATCAACTTGTTCCAGACTCAACCCTAGAAATTCAAATATATTTATGTAATTTGCTATCCATTTTTTATTTGGATTATAATAATCCTCCAATGGGTTATAATTTGGATTCATATCCTCTTCTCTGCAATACAAAACCAGAACAACAAACGCCAATAGCAGTATAAGTTCAATAAAAAATCCTAGGTTAGCTTTTATTTTTCTAACCAGTGAATTTCTGATAAACATACATTGTTGGTGACATGCCCTATCCATCATGTCCACAGTTTTGGTGTACTGGACCTTGTCTAGGGAAGGAGGGCAGGCTGCTCCAACCTTCAGAATCCGGAGGCTGCATGGCTCCATCTCTAGAAGCAGGTGCCATTTTTGGTACGGTTGCCCTGCAACAACACTGTGTCTGATCTTAAATGTCGTCCTATTCCAGTGCACAGCCACATGGCCAATATATGGTGTGAAGCGAATTGGCATGCTATCTTTCCCTAATATGACCTCTAGAGATCTTTCAAAAGTAAGTGCAAGATTGGGAGTATGTGGAAGTGTGGGAGACCTGTGGGGTGGGAAGCAGGCCCAAGGCTGTGAGGACCCTGAGGGATGGGAAGCAAAGCACAGGATGCCTATGGGTACAGGAGGCCTTGTGAGGCTCAGGGCAGGTGGATAATTACTAGACCTCCCAAGGCCTCCTCCACCTGAGGCATCCCATATGCCATTTAATGAAGCACTGGGCAGAACAGGAGTGGGGGTCACTAAGCAATGCTATCACGTGGGCATTTTGCTTTTCAACCATCACCACTTGCAACCATAAGAGGCAGACTCCATTATTTTGTAACTTCAGGACTGCCTGTAAACTGTGGAATCTGCTCTCTTCACGTGTTATTTAGACCAAATGAAACTATAGGGAAGCTGGAAAAATTCATGGAAGATTGAGCTATCAGTGTCTATCAGTACTGATGGCTATTTATTACCTTCAGAATCACAGATGCCATGACTTGTATTCCAGCTGCTAGGGAGCAACAAAAGAAGAGACCTATCACTTTTATGTCCCTATATTAACTTGGTCCTGCAATAGCACCATTTTAACACCATTGTGCACTTCCGACTCATTAGCTGATCCACAATATAGCTGTAAACAGTATCAAAAGTCCCCCCGCCCCAATCAAAATGTTTCAAGAATTATATTCCTCAAAGAGGTCATCCATCAATGTGACAAAGAGCCAGTTTGGTTTAGTGTCAAACTCGATTTCATTGAGGGCCACATCAAGGTTGTGACCTCGGGGGGGGGGGGGAGGGTAGGGGAAGTGTGGCCAGCTCTACATCACTTGTGTCGGGGGTCCCTTTGGTGGCCTGAGCATTCTGCCAGAGAAAATGGGCTCCCAAGCTCCGTTTTCAGCTGCAATGGCCTCCTACATCCCTCTGTCAGCTAAAATGGAGCTTCCATTTTAGCTGGCAGAGGCACTGCAGGCCGGTCCATCACTGTTTCCAGGGCAGCTCCATGGGCCAGATCTAAGCACCACGTGGGCTGGATCTGATCCGTGGGCCTTGAGTTTGACACTCCTGGTCTAGTGATTAAGATTTTTAGTATTTTTTTAGTATTTTATTAGGATTTATAGGCCGCCCTTTTCCCTGAGGGGACGCAGGGCGGCTTACAATCATTAGGGAGGGGGTGCAATTCAAAATAAACAATATGTGAACAAAATAAATAAAGTAATAAAAACACAACTTGCATTCAACATTCAACACTCGGGTGGGGCAAATTAGAGACTTATCCCCAGGCTAGGCTAGAAATTGGGATTGGGAGACTGAGAGTTCAAATCCCGCCTTAGCCATGAAAACTAGCTAGATGACCTTAAGCCAGTCATTCTCTCTCAAGGTGGTTGTTGTGGGTAAAATAGAAGGAAGGAGCATTTGTTGTACTTGTTGCCTTCAGTTATTTGTAATAAGAATAAAAGGAGAGGAAGAGGAGAGAAGAGAATCCAGTATTTAATAAAAAGGCATAGTTTGTTTTTAAAAAGATTATCTAAAGCTGCATGGCTGCCACATGACCCTCAAAATATTCAACACCTTGAATATTTTTCAAGCAGGATATTACTGCTAAGCAACAGATATTAAGCATCAATATTGTGAGTTAAAAAGCACAGTGCCCTCTAATTTAGAGAAATTAATATTTCACATCCAACAGTGATAACCTGACAAATTCAGTCAACCCTTTCCAGCTAGACTGAATCAGCCATGAAAGGTAGCCATTAAGAAAATATGTCGTTGGGCAAAACTTTATATTCTAAACAACTGCTCAGGTTTCAATCCTGTAATACAGACTAAATGGGGCTTCGGACATTTCATGGAATTGCACCAACTTGAATACAAAGGTGTTTCCCCACTAAAAAGCTCTAAAAATATCACACAGTAGATGGCTGTGGAGATGGCTGGTTACTTGAAAATTAGGTGTCAGCAAACTTCTTATGATGCCTCTGCAACTATAGAAGAGGTGCAAGTAGTATGGGTAATCCTCAAGCCAACATTTCAAGTCATTTACTCTCCAGTTATCTCCCTTGTCTTGCTGTCTACAAATCCTCTGGAAAATCAAATACCTATCTGAGGTCAATGAATAAGAAAAAATAACTGATTGTGTCAGGAATGACTGTGTTCACACCTTTTCCTATCTTGTCATTTCACAGCAAAACTCAGAATCGGATGCAAACATAGCCAAAAAAACCATATCCAGAAAATCTGTACCACAGTACAAAATTCTTTTGAGTTCCATACATCTGCAGAAATAATTGTTATCTGTAATTGGTAAAGAACCTTCAAGATGCAGGAACCCACTATTACAACATCCCCAAAATATGCCTAGCAAGGCTCTTTAAACACATTCACTAAATGAAAGTCCCCTATTGAAAACTCAACAGCTCCTTAGTATTAGAAATTCTTTCCTACATTCTAACAAAATATCAATTTCCTTCTAATTTAGAACTTGTTTCTTTACTATCTCTTGGAACAATTCTGAACAATTCAGCCTTGTCTTTTATATGACAGATATTCATATAATTTTATCATATTTCTTTGCAATTGCCTCAGCCACAGGCTAAACATATCCAATACTTCATCATAAGTTCGCTTTTCCCAGCATATTATCATCTTGATTACTATCTTCTGGACAGGTTTCAGTTTATCACTGTCCTTCCTAAAATGTAATGGCCAAGACCGGATACTATGTGGACCAATGCAGAAAAGAAAGAACAATGACTTATTTGATCTTTAAATAATATTTCTACTTATGCAGGCTAGATTGTATTTGCTTTGTTTGCAGCTGCATCACACTTTTGGCCCAATAAATATGAATCCAGATTCTCTTTGCATGCATTGCTGTCTAGTACAATTCCCTTGATTCTACCCTTGGCTTTCTTTTCTTTTCTCTCTCTCTCTCTCTCTTTCTTTCCTTCCTTCTCTTTCTCATCTATCTATCTATCTATCTATCTATCTATCTATCTATCTATCTATCTATCTATCTATCTATCTATCTATCTATCTATCTATCTATCTATCTATCATAAACTGGGCTGCTTGCTAAATGCCCAACTGCAGCAGGAACTCTAGGAGTTTGGAATCGGGTTGTTTACATTTTGGGGTGTCTGTAGTAATTCCAAATGGTTGCTAAGCCACCAGTTGTAAGTCATGGACTACTCGTACTTAAAATTTGCGGTTACAATAAGCATTCTGAATTCCCACCTTAAATATTTCTTTAAGAAATAAATCTTCAAGAAAAAAAGCAAAAAATTAATTTTTTAAAAATTAAGATATAGTGAGAACTTACTGAAATGATCTGGTGATCCCAGAGTGGAAAAGACACAAGTCAGAAACTGAAGACGCACCTGAACCTCTGCGCTGTGGCTGTATCTATCATTGACATTAGTAAAAAAAAAATGGTAAACCTTAGGACAGCTTAATATTTTTTCCAAATTAAATTAGATTAATACATCTCATCTTTTCTGAAGGTTGTCTTAACCTCATTATCAGATAACAAATGGTTATTACAAATGTTTGAAAAGATAAAATCATTTAAGCTTGACTGCTATAGTCTTCAGACATTCAATTCAGATTTTGTGACAAAAAAGATAGAGGAATTAAAAATTGTAAATCAAAGAGATAATTTTAATTTGTCCACTGTAAAACGTATTATCAAATCTTAAAACTAAACATTATTGTAGGATTCAGATTTTTTTTTTCATCATGCCTGGACCAGTAATATTTTTCCAGTTGGATGAAATATTTCAGTTTCCCCAGCTTTTATGGATTATAGGGTGCATGGTAATATATAGTAATAATATTGAAATGAAATCAAAACAGACAAACTAAAATTCATATGGGGTATTTTGTAAAGTAAAATATAAAATAGATTTTTTTATTAAAGTCATAGGCCAGCATAAATATAAAATATTAATCTGTTTCATTCTTATCTGTTTCATAGACATTCAAATATTAATCTGTTTCATTCTTTAATTTTGTTAATTAAACAAAAATCACAATGTTGAGTATTGATTTTTGCTGATGAATTTTGTGCACTGAGGGTTCACTGACATCAAAAACTGAGTATATATCAAATATTATTATGTGTTTCTTTGTCATATAACACTGGAGAACATACATGCTGGCTATATTAACCTGAAATAACCTTTTTATTAAGTTAAGACTAATACACTATGACTGTAGGTTTTCCTCCATTTGCTGGGTTAGATGAACGTGGGGCTGCATGGGAAACTTTTGATTGTAGTACCAGGTGTTTTGGTTTTGATATTTTTATCTTAAGTAGATGTTTTATATTTTGATTGTGAGGTACCCAATGTTGGATATAAGACGTGTGGCTATTTAAATGTTTTAAATAAGTATAGACAAGTGCCACATGGAAACTTTAAGAAATGTTATTCAAAATAGTTTCAGTTATTAATGATGAACATATATTCAGTATACATTTACTGAATTTGTATCTCATATTATAAAAGACAACATGGAATTTGCTGTGTATCTAATACCCAAATGATAAAAGCCTTATTCTTTCATTCTAATTTCCAAACTATCTTTTTACCTTTCTCCTACTCCAATATAAAGATTGCTGAACATAAACAATTTCAATCGTCAGCACTCAGCATAAAATAGTATGGTATAAATTAGTCATGATTTTATAACAGAGGCAAATATTGATGGATATTTGAGCTATACACTGCCTCAGAATAATTTTATTTGGTCAATGCCATCTTAAAAAGTAAAATTCTATTTTGCATCAGAATTCCTTTTGTTTAATTCCTTTTTCCACTTACTAAAAGAGCTAGTACATCTCTGAAGAAAAATGGTGGAAATGGATAGGTATCAATAAGTCAGATGCTGAAATTATTCTGTCCAATCAAGCGATTAGTGTGGTTATGTGCAAATAGCAAGGCCAAGGTGAACAATGATAGTACAAAATATTAAATCATGAACAGACAAAAAGGTCAAGATCCTTATCCTCCAGACTCATACTTACAATGTGTGTTTATGCCGTCTTTCTCTGACTGCTTGAATGTAGTGTATCAAATTATCAAAGAAAAGTTTCATCATATTAAGTTCTTTTTCAGCCCACCTGTTTCAATGCAAGAGTTCATATCATTTAATGAGAATTATAGAAGAAAACCATTATGTCAGTCACACACCCACACTGCATTTGGTAAGATTTCTTAGATAGTTCATAATATTTCTTAAATATTAGGTTTAAGGTTGCTCTGTATGATGTGCCATAACTCTAGCCACTTTTTGGTATTGTTCCATTCCATTCATTACTCATTACATCCACTACTAGATATGATATGGCAGGTTTTATCTTGTGATAGCATGCAGGAGTCAATGTTTTCTTGCGAGTCTGGCACACATCCATGAAAGATTTTGTTTTTGCTTAATTGATAAGTAGAACCTGAGAATAGTAGTGTTCTATAAGAAGATATATCCCACAAGAGAAAGGGAGGGTGGCAGTTAGAGGCAAAAAGAAGTGGTTTAAAAAGCAAATTATATGCTGGGTAAAATAACAAGGATGTATGAAAGCTGGCAGGACCGGGATGGCAAATCTATGGCAGGTGGCATGCGCAGTCATTTGTCAGGGCACACGAGGCGTTGTCCTGTCAGGTGACTTCAACCTTCTTTTGAGGCAATTTTTCACCCTCCCCAGGCTCCAGAGGCTTTATAGGAGCCTGGGTAGGGCAAAACAAAAACAGCCTCCTCCCCCGGAGGCCCTCCAGAGGCTTCAGGAGCTTCTTGAAGGTTCCGGAGTGCAAAAAACCCAGTCCTACGGGCAAACCGGAAGTTTGGGAACGGACTTCCAGTTTGCTCGTAGGGCCGGTTTGCTCCTGAGGATTAAAACCAGCCCTACGAGCAAACCGGTAGTCTGTTTCTGAACTTCTGGTTTGCCCATAGGGCTGGTTTTTTGCACTCCAGAAGCTTCAGAGAAGCTCCTGGAGCCTCCGGGGGAGTGGGGGAGGCTGTTTTCGCTCTCCCCGGGCTCCTATAAAGCCTCTGGAGCCCGGGGAGGGCGAATAAAGCATGCCAAAAATGCGTGCTGGGGTCATGCACATTGCATTATGGGTGTGGCACGCCCGTGCACAACCCCCCTTCACTCCCACCCCTTTTGGCACGCAAGCCAAAAAAGGTTCGCCATCACTGTTTTAGTATCTAGGGAACACTGGCTATCAATTATCATTAGTTGTACTACAGCTGTGTGAAAAAGTCCTGCATGCTTTCAATTTTAAGCTGTATTTACATGTTTAATCAACTTTTCACACATAGAAATCACGCAAAATTAGTACTTTGATGAACATTTCTGTAGTTGGATTGAGATGCATAATTTTTATTAATATAACCAAAGTCTTTTTAAGATTTTGAGTGAGTTTATGTGCTAAAACAAACACAACTTGAATTTTCGAGAATATTAGGATTAAAAGTAGTCAATTAGCAGCGAGCTTTGGCTGACCAATCAAAATGTATAGAGGCTAAATCTATGAGCCAATCAATGTTGTCATACTCTCTGACTATAAATAAGCATGAAAATAGGCATCGAGTAATTTAATTTAGCTTTCGCTGTGGGCAAGAATGAAGGCCTTTGCTTTCACCAGTACTGAGCAGCGGCATCACATCATTGTGCTTCATGAAGAGGGTTACTCCTGTATAGAAATAGCTAAGAGAGTGAAATGCCATCACACCACAGTGAGCAGAGTGGTTGAAAAATACCAAATAATTGGGACAGTTGATGACAGGCTCTGCTCTGGAAGACCCAGAAAGTTGACAAAACGGCAAGATCGGGATCTGCAATGCATTTTGATGGCTGACAGGAAGCTCACCTCACCTCAGATCACAAGAATTTGGGGTGAAACATATGATGTAAAAGTATGCACAAGCACAGTGTGTCCCAGACTACTTGCCAGAGGGCTCAAAGGCTGCAGGGCTCAAAGTAAACCTTTGTTCACAGAGGCTCAACCGCTCTCAACGTCCGTGGGCCAAGAAGTATGCCAAGTGGACCAACGAATAGTGGGCCAAGGTCATCTTCAGTGACGAGAGCAATTTCTACTTGATTGGGAATCAGTGCAGTAAGTATGTCAGAAAATTTCCAGCTGAAGAATTTAGGCCGTACTACCTGAATCTATCTGTGAAGCATCCATTACACATGATAATCTGGGGCTGTATCGCTCCTTCGGGTATTGGTCGGATACAAATCATGCAGGGAATCATGAATTCCAAGCAGTATGTTGAAGTCCTGGAAAAGACCATGCTTCCTGTATCTCAGCAACTTGTAGGGAACGACTTTGACTTCCAGGATGACAACACTTCTTGTCATCAAGCCAAGTCCGTCTAGCAGTGGATGAAGAAGCATGGTGTTCGACTCCTGGATTGGCTAGCCAGTTGCAACTTCTTGATGTTTCCATCAACAAACCATTAAAGTCTATATGTAAGAAGAGTGGAACAAATGGATGGCTGCTGTAATCATGATCTGACTCCTACTGGATGAATGAAGAGGCCCACTATCACTCAAGTTTGTGAATGGGTTAAAACATCATGGCACTCAGTGAAGGACAAAATTATTGCACAGTCATTCAAAAAATGTGGCATTAGCAATGCCTTAGATGGAATTGAAGATGATATCATATATGAAAATAGCGAAGAAAGTGATATCAGTGATTGTGAGCAACTGAGCTTCATAAATTCTGACACTAGCAATGATGAGTTCTTGGGGTTTCCAGAAAATTAGAAGATTGCTTGAACCTTAAAGGCTCTCCTCATTTGTTAATGACAGTGATGATAGTTCTTAATACTGCTGTTGACTTTACATGGTTGACTCTGCTATATTTTATTAAATATATATTACTACACCATTTGGTTCAGAATATTTTTTCTTGTTTTTTTCCCCTAAACCCAAGTGCGTCTTATAGTCAGGTATGTCATATAGTCTGAAAAATATGGTGATTATTTATATCCCAATAATTATTTCCAGGGTTTTATTAGGTCAGGGTTGACTCCTGGGAACTGCCTGGACTAGTCCTTGGAGATTTCTTGCCACTCCATTTGTAATTAAATAAATCAGCAAGTGTTTTGAAGTTATTAAGTTGAAGAATGTTCAAAATAAAATGAAATGGATTTTAAAATTCTTAGCATTTTTCTAAGGAATGCCTGTATGATTCCTAATTTCTAATCATACTACAGGTAATAAAGAATCATATTCAGCTTCTTTTGCTATGTCTAAGTATTTGTACTTACATTGTAATCCAATGTGTATCATAACTGCTCCCAAATTGTTGAAATGTACCGAATAATTTTGGGAGAAGGCGAAGAGAAACTACAACTGATCTAAGGAATGAAAGAAAATTATATATAAATCAACACTTGCATCATGGCGATCTTTAATTTATAGCCTTTATATAACTTTATCATATATTTATATTTAAAGAAAAAATAGTGAAGAATACCTGCAGTTTAAGCCTAATTGTTTATTTATATTTACTTATGTGTCATATTTAGAAATTGCTCATGTCCCTCAGAGCAACTCTGGGTTGTTTATTTACCTGTTATTTGCTAAATTTTCAAGACAGCCTTCGATGAACCTCATACGAATTTGTCTATCCGTAAACCAACATACTAGTGAACATAAAAGCTTCTCTGCTTCATTTATTAAACCTTCAGAAAGATGTATCTAGAGCAAATAAGAGAAGAGTTATTGACAATTATTATTACTTTTTCTTTGGAAAATATTCTTGTGTGATATTTAACTTACTGCATCTTCATCCTGGACCAGATCCCACAAAAGGGTATTTCCCTTCTTACAAACATTATCCAAGTTAATATCTGTCACTGCGTTGCTGTTGTACTGGTGCTTATGAACTGCTGGCCCTGAGCAAAAGACAGGTGTTATTAAAAATATAGAATGTGTATCCTGACTTGAGTGGAATCTGTCCATGAACACCTGTAAATAAATGTTAACATACAACCCTATAGACTTGAAGCAAGTCATTTTATTTAAAATATTATAATAAATTGGGACTTCTTCACCTCTTTAAAATTTATTATGAATCACTATGGTACAAATATATGAAATGTTCTTATGTTTTTTCTTTCTTGGCAAAGTTGCATAGTTTTTAAGCAACAGATATTATGCACAACTCATTTTTAGAAGGAGCAAAAGAGCTCCATCCTATTATGTCATATGCAATCATTATCCACAAAGATCACTGGATGAAATATCACTGCAATCCAAACAGGGCTTTTTTCTGTGCATGTATAAGGCATATACTTGCCTAACCCTCTCCTACATACAGCTTTAATCATAATATAACACAGGATGCATGATAAAACATCTTTTTTTTTTTACTATTTTCAGTTTAATCCGAATCATAACCATCCCTCCCTTCCTTCCCAATTTAGATGCATGTATCAAAACAAGCATAATGCAAACATCCAGAAGTTCAAAACAAGGCAATAACTATGGAGCTACAGACCTGACACTACTCCAACCTTTAGATAAGGTCCAAGAAGATGCTTGAGTGACATGTTTTTCCTGTAGTTTTAGACCGATATATATATACATATATATTTAACAATCCATAAATGTGCTTATGCTATACTTACTTTACAATAGAAGCTTGCTATTGGGATGCAGTCTCCTTAGGCTTTGGTGTTGGCATTGCAGTGATTCCTGACTGGTTCAAAGTTTAATTTTTATCTAGAATGTTGTAATTATGAGTATGTAACTAACCCAATGAAAATTTGCCAATAGGCTGGAATATAGTCAAATTACTACTATTGGAAGCCAAATACCATTCTTATACTTTTTAAATAATTTGTATTTGTATTGATGTTATTTAAAAGATAAATCTAAAACTTACTCATATCTTGTTCTTTTACTATCAGTGTGAACTTTGAGATATTAAGTAAGTAGTTTTTATAAAAAATGTGCAGCAAAAAGTAATGTGACAATGTTCATTGTTTGTTCCTACAATTAAAAAGCCTGTAAAATCTATAACATGAAGGTCGCAATTAGTAGAAAGATTAGTAATTTAATGACACAATTTCCATCAATGCAGGACTTTACAATTTTGTTTTGTTTTTCAGATATTGAATATTATCCTTGACTTAATTATTTCTTACCTTGGCTGAGATGCTCATGATAAATGGAAGCAAGATTTGGAAGGTGCTGCTGAAGATGAGAAGTTAGTTCAGCATGTGAATTAATCTGTACCAGCTCTTCTTCACATCCTGATTCTTCCCCATCAAAATCTGCCATATTTTTCTCCGATTTTGCACTGACTTGACTGCTGCTACAACTGACATCATCAGCACTTAACATATCATCAACCATGTGTCTATAACATAAAAACAAGTATATGCTAACTGCACCTTTTAATATATGCAAACTATAGAAGAATATTAGTTTTACATAAGCAAAGGGAGGAAATTCTTATTAGCCAGAGGAAAAAAATATTTTTCTTGACAACAGTAATATATGTGAAAACAACTATTTATAGCAATCCCTTCCAGCCATTATTGAAGTGCTTAGCAGGTCATCAGTTCTGGTTTTTTGGTTTTTCATATTACTATTTTAGAAATAGTAATATGAAACAAGTTCATTGCAGCCTGATCAAGGATAGAGCTACCACATATGTATGAGGAAAGTTAAAAGTATTTCTCTGTTTGGTGAAAAATAAGTGAAGCAGGAGAAACAGTGTTTGGAATGTTTCCATTCTGTAGTAGTGCTTCCAATTTTCACCCTAAATCCAGATATGAAAAAGAGGATAGAGTTGTTTGGGAGAACATTCCATTAATTTTAAGCACTGTACCACCTTTTACTTTTTAATGCTTGGTTAAGTTATTATTGAAATCTGGGGAATAAGAGTTTCCTTTGCATAAACATTAATCTTAAATCAGAACACTGAAGACAACATGAAACTAATTGTCCCATTTGTCCCAATCTTTGACCAAATTATTGAATGCAAGGTGTTCTATACTCAGAAATGGCTACTTAGAGCTCACTTTTTTTTAAATATTCAAGAGTACTTTGAAGAACTCTAATTTGGATAGTCACTTTAGGCAGCTAGATGGACAGAATATAAATTTAATAAATATATAATTTTTCATTCATATCTACAAAAATAGGATTTGCAAAGACTGCAGCACGAGAATCCAATTACTTTTTAGCTCCAAGAATTACAAATCACAATGAGAATTTATGTTAAAACATATACTACAAACAGCGCAAAAATTTATGCAACTAACTATTCTTAAGTATACATAAACAAACAACTATTCTTAATACATAGTTGCCTTTTGCAGTCATAATAAATCATGATTGGATATAGTAAAATAATACAGTAAAGTATTAATAGCACATATCTCCTTCCTCCACCCTACAGCAGGTGGTGCTCTAATAGATTTCCATCTAAAAGTGAAAAATAACAATTTGTTCATCCGTAACAGCAAATGTAATTTTTAGAAAGATTCAACTGCAGAAATGCAATCACACAAATTGTTATGCATTCATATATATATATATATTCATATATATATATATGAATATATATATATATATGAATATATATATGAATATATATATGAATATATATATATATATATATATATATATATATATATATATATATATATATATATATATATATATATATATATATATATGTCACTACTCCTGGAAACACCAAACCTGAAGTAGTCAGCAGCAGCCTGAAGATGACGAATGTGACTTCGTCGAAACGTCGCCAAGACATCTCCAATTCTACGCGGGAGAAAACCCGAACAACTAGAGACCTACATACTAACACCCGCGAAAACCTCAGAAAACATATATATATATATATGTATGTATGTATGTATGTATGTATGTATATATATATATACATATATATACACATATATACATACACACACACACACACATATATATATATACACACACACACACACACACACAAGACAAGAAATACATATTACGTTTCAGAATTACTTAGCACGATTAAAAATGAAAGGTGCTTGAGACTGCAATAAATTACTTATTTCACAAGATTTGAAAATTGTCCCTAAGACTGCTTATGTTCACGTGTGGAGAGATATATCAGCAAAGCAAAGAGTTTCAGCATACTAAAGAAAAGTAAATGTTTTGTTTCGAAGCTTTACTGATGCAGAATTTTTATTCCATTTAATCATCAAAAGAATTATAAAAGGAAGCAAAAAATACTTACATTTGAGTATTTTGCTTAATATATTTATGTCACAGAATTCAGTATTTCAAGACATAATATTCAGCTGCAAATTCAAAGTTTGCTTTTGCCAAAAATGTAGACACTGAAAATAACTTACCCTTCATGATGATGGTGGTGGTGGTGGTGGTGGTGGTGATGGTGGTGGTGGTGGTGGTGGTGTTGTGGCCCAATAAATTGTCGACAGTTAAATAATTCATTTCCAATTGCTTCCCCAAGAAAGTCCCCTGTGTGTGTGATACAGGAATCTTGAGAGCCCTGGGATATATGAGCAGTACTCATTTCACCAGTTATGTCATGATCAGCATTCTCTGAGTGTGAACAGGGATCTAGCATTCTAATTCTATTATCCACTGATGGAACAGTTTCACTATTAAAAACATGGCTATTCCCAGATCCATTGTTTACACCATTCCTATCTGTTGTTTCCTGTGCATCTCCCAAGCAAATGCCTGATTGAGATTCCATTTTTCGGCTTCGCAAATCTACATTCCGACTAGTTTTGGGGGAATTGTGACTCTGGTCTTCATCTTCTTCCTCTTCCTCTTCCTTCAGGGCCTCGATATCTGCAATATCTTCTGACTGCACCTCACTGCCTGGGCTTCCTGCAGATTGGCTTGCATGGCTAGAGTTTGCCTCATTGCTTGATCCATCACTGTGACCACTGCTGCTACCAGGCCCACTGCTGCCATCTTCACCACTATTTGCAGTTTCATCAGAACTTCCCTGCATTGATTCCTAAAAAAAAAAGAAAAAAAAAATACTAAATCTACATGCTGAATCATTAGATAATCAGGTAAAGTCACGTGTTGCTCAGAGATTATGCATTTTCCATCTCAAAGGAAACAACAGCATATAAATCAGTGATCTATATATAATAAACCACACAATGGTTTAAAGAAGTTGAGAGGGTGGCAAGATAGATCTGGTTAAAAACCCAAGTTACATCAAGCATCCTAGGAAGAGCCTTTTGGAAGACCCTATTCTCTGAAATGGCTGCTGCCAGCCTGAAGAAAGATGGTGAGATTGATGACAGAAGGATTTTAAATGAAGCTTTCAAAACACAGGTAGCCAATTCCAAATGTAAATGCACTTTTCATGTTAAAGTACATTTGAATAATCTTTAGTCCAAAATATTGGCAAAATACATGAGTATCTAAATATATTGGTTTGTTTATAAATATAGCATGATTTATAAACCAAAATGGCTTGGTTCACCCAACAGACTGTATATGGAGAAGCAAACAAACAATGATTCAGTGCAATGTATAAACCCTGCCATATATGTTGAACAAAAAATACATGTTTCATATTATCAAATTCTTTACTAATCTTTGTTAGCTTAATTAGTCTTTTGAAGTTGTCAAAATCGGAAAAAATTACTATTGTACCTCTGTATCGGAAAGTCGCTGTTGGACATGCTTATTTCTACTAATCAGTTGTTCCTCCATTTCAATGTCACTTCCTCCACTCTGATGAGTATCGCTATTGTCACTGCTTTGAGGGCTTGCTGCAGGTGACCCTATTCAGAAAAAAAAAGTCTGTTCAGAAAATGTTATTTCTGATTTTAATATAGCTTTAGTTGAATTAATCTTGGAGTTCCCCCCCCCGGATCGGTACTGGTCGGTGACCTATTAGGAACTGGACTGCATAGCTGGAGGTGAGAGCAGGGAAGCAAGAGGAGCTTCATCTGTATTTGCAGCTGCTTCCCAGCATTAGCATCACCACCTCAGTTCTATCTCAGATAATCAGGAGTGTGAACTTACTCTAAAGTGCGCTATGCAAGGCATTTAGGTTGTGCGCTCCTCCACTCCCCAATCTGTGGAAAAATTGTCTTCCATGAAACAGGTCCCTAATGCCAAAAAGGGAGGGGGGCACTGTTTTGTTGTGGCTCTTGCTGTAAACCTTTGATTAGTCCTGAAACTAGTCTAGCAGCTAGTAACATCAATAGTATAACTGCAAGTTGACTTGCTGTTCTTGTACTTACAGAAAGTAAGAAAGAATTATAGAATTATGTATGTGGAAGATCAAGAACTAGAAAGAGAATACAGCTGCTGCTTACAATGTAACTTAGTTTAACTGTCACCTAAATGAAAGATGAATAAAATAAAAAATTATATAAAGGTTCCTTAATAAGATGATTCTGTCATAATGTTTTTCTGCAGTAACTTACATGGTGATGGAGCTGCTCTTCGAAGCTCTTCTTCCTCTGAAGAAAGGGGGGGGAGTAAAGATAGTGCTGATTATATATTACTAATAGTAACATACAGATAGTCCTCAACTTATGACTCTCTATTCAAATTACAACAGTGTTGGAAAAAAAGTGATTTACAACCAGTCCTCACACTTAAAACCATTGCAGCATCCTTATGGTTATGTGATTAAAATTTGGGCAACTGGTCATCAGCATGCATTTATGGAAGCTGCAGCATCCCAGATCACACAATCATCATTTGTGACCTTCCCAGCTGGCTTCCAAAAGTAAACCTAACGGGGCAAACCAGATTAACTTAACAACCATGTGATTTAACAACTGTGCAATTCACTTCAGTGTGACAACTGCAGTAAAAAAGGTCATAACATCAGGCATAATTCACTTAACAGCGGCATCATTTAACAACAGAAGTTCTGATCCCAATTGGGGACATAAATCAAGGAGTATCAGTATCTAACTAAATTTTCTAGAGAGAGTTCTTTATTTTCTAGAATATACTGGGCATTTATATCTGGAACTCTTATTTCTATATTTGAATAAAAATAAAACAAGAAATTTATGGTTAACTAAAAGAAACTGTTTCTTGTTTAGAAAATATATTAGTCTCTATAATAAACTCACCCATAAAACTTTAAATCTATTAGTTAATCATTTATGATGCCCAGGAAATAAATGTGCACTCACCTTTTTTATTTCCCATGGGTAAGTTTGTACTAAGTAAAGATGCAAAAGAACTCTGTTTTGATAATTGGGCCTTAGCTGCTAGAGCATTATTCCACAATGCTTTAATGAGCATGGATGCCAAATATAAAGTCTGTGAAGGGATAATAAATTACAATATCAAAAATGGGTATTGTGTTATTCATAAATTGTAAATGTGTATGCTGTTATCCATAAATTCACAAATGCAATGCAAATGCAATCTAGGCTCAAATGGAATCTTCCTAATTTAATTTTTTTCTATTACAGCAAAAAAAAAAGATAAGAGATGTAAATATTGGCCTCTAATCTAAGTAAACCTATGCACATAAATGAATTTCCTCTCCGTCTTTTTGGAACAAGGGCATTCAATTTATTCAATCAGCAATTCCATAATTTCCCCTACTACTTTCATATGTAATTTTGCTTAATTTTAAAAAAGTCATATATGGAAAAAAATTCAGCCAGAGAAAATATTGCTTTAAATTCATTTATTTCTACCTGTTCGGTATGTGCACTTGGATGGAGGATGGAAACTAAATTAAGAAGATGTCTGAGTGGCACAGGATCCAGGTTCTTGATCAATGAAGGAAACAAGTCATGTATATAGCGGCTACAATGCTTCAACTTTAAAAAGAAAGAGAAAGACAATTTATTAAGAGAAATGGCTTTTCCTCTTCCTAACAGCTTCTATAAGCAAATTGAAGTTTGTATATTCTAAGTATCAGCAAAATAATTCATGCACACATCATTCCTTTACATGGAAGAGAAATGGGTGTTTGTGTATCCAAACGGAAACATATTTTTTTTTACCCAGATGCAGAAAGAAATATGGGTGTTTTATTCCATATACTGACTAAAATGTAATAGTTCTGAGCAGAAGTGTTTTGAGGGAACCATTAAAAAAACAAGTTTTTCTGAAGCCGTGCAGCAGAGACAATGACACCATCTAAAAAGTACGTATCTTTGTTTCTGATAAAGAAGAGACAGGGTTTGACTGAACCTTCAGATTTCAGAAGTATCAGGTTCAAAACACATTTTTTTTCATTTTATGAACACCCTGTCTCTTTTAGTTTTAGTTTTCATAAATACCATGTTCTCTCTTCTAAAATATTTTACAAAATTGTGGTAATGAACATAGAAATATACAAAATAATATCAAATCATAAAGGGCAATTAGAGATGTGAAACATTTTTTAAAACAAACTGAGAAAGTAAATCTAAACGTAAACTAATTTAGTACTGAAGTACTAAAGAAAAGTAATTACAGTGCTGGCCAAAGGTCCACTGATTAGCACTGAAAGAAAATGATATTTATTATCAAATAAAACCATGATTTTTTTCAATATTAATTCATCACCATGCAAAGGCTTTGGTATATTATGTTTTTGCTTGTTTTTAAAATGGTTGGAATCTTTAGGAATCTTAAGTTGGTGAAAGATAAGCATTTGCACAATTCGCTATACCTATAATCACTCATTCAGTGGCCTTTCGAAGTTACAATGGCACTGAAAAAAAGTGACTTCTCACTGTTTTTCACACTTTACAGCATCCCCGTGATCATGTGATCAAAATTGGACTTGGCAACTGGCATGTATTTATGACCGATAGTGTCCCAGGGTCATGTGATCACCATTTGTAACCTCAGTTGGTTTCCGAAAAGAAAAGTCAATGAAGGTGGCCAGATTTGCTTAACAAATGCATGATTCACTTAACAACTGTGGCAAACAACTGTGTAATAAAATGGAATGCAACTCATTTAACAACTGTCTTGCTTAGCAATGGAAATATTGGGCTCAACTGTGGTCATAAATTGAAGTCTGCCTGTACTATGTTCAGCAGCAACTAGAACTTCATATAGCAGTCTTCACAAATACAAGCTTTAAAATCCCTCTACTTCTGATCTACATACAAGGATTTATTATATGTCTGCTGAAAAAGTAGACATTAAAATAGTCACATAGAGTCAAACTCAAGTAAAAAAAGACTTTATCTTATGATAGAAAAGGGAAACACGAATGAAACATTTCTATACACTTGGGAGATTGCTTTCCATTTTTTGGATACTGGTCTTTGCAGTACCAATTCATTGAATGCCATGACATCTAATAATGATGATGTTAAAAATTTGTATTAAATAATAAATGAACCCCAGTATGCTATACAGGTAGCCCTTGACTTACAACTACAATTGCCCCAAAATTTCTGTTGCTAAGTAAGACATTTGCTAAATGAGTTTTGCCCCATTTCTTGCCAGGGTTACTAAGTGAATACTGTAGTTGTTAAGTTAGTAATATAGTTGTTAAGTGAATTTGGTTTCCCCATTGACTTTGCTTTTTGGAAGTTTGCACAAGGTGATCACATGACCCCAAAACACTGCAGAAATACATGCCAATTGTCAAACATTCAAATTTTGATCCTGTGACCATTGGGATGCTGCAGAGGTTCTAAGTGTGAAAAATAGTTAAGTCACTCTTTTTAGTACCATTGTAATGTCAAAAGGTTGCTAAATGAATGGTTTTCAGTTGGGGACTATCTATATTATATTTAAACTGCTCTGATATGAAAAATGCTTCAAAGTTTCTAGGAGCATATATAAGTTGAAGAATAAGTAGTTAATATCCAACTGCTGCTCTTTTATGCTTTATCTGAAAATTTCTTTCCTTTTTGAAGTTTACTTATTTAAATTTCGAGGCTGTCCAATTCTTGATGGTTTGAAACTATCAGAGGAATTAAATTAACTTGCCAAGCATGCTGAAGAAAAACACACTTTCATTTCATTTCATTTTCATTTATTGAATTTATAGGCCGCCCAATCCCGGAGGACTCCGGGCGGCTTACAGAAATGAAAAATATTTAAAAAAGGATTAAAACAATAAGATACAACAAGATTAAGAAGAAAAACAACATGCACCCAATCAAAGGGGGGTTGGACATCAATCAAGAGGTCAACAGCCCCAGGCCTGCCGGAAAAGCCAGGTTTTAATAGCTTTACGGAAGGCCATGAGAGTGGGTAGGGTCCGGATCTCTGGGGGTAGCTCATTCCATAGGGCCGGAGCGGCAACAGAGAAGGCCCTACTCCGAGGCGTCGCCAGCCGGCATTATCCAGCTGAAGGCACTTAACACATCAGAGTGCCTGAGCACTAGATTTGATATCACTTGACCGCTACATGTTTTAATTCAGAGTAGCTGTTCATACCATGTTTCCCCGAAAATACAACCTGTCCCGAAACTAACGCCTTGCCACATGTTTCACATGGGCAAAAATGTAAGCCCACCCCCGAAAATAAACCCCCTGGACAACCCCCCCCTCTGGCCAGACAGACCCCCTCTCTAGCCGGGCAGAGCTCCATGCACTGACCTAGGGGGTATTCCAAATGTGGCAAGCCGCGGGAGCTGGGGGGTGGGTAGAACGCCATGTGGTTTGGCGCCTTAGTGATACCCCTAGGTCAGTGAATGGCACTCTGCCCGGCTAGAGAGGGGATTTGCCAGTCGGCTGCTTGTGAGCGTGGTTACCTCATGGCTGCTTCGCCCGAGGCTGTGCCCAGCTCTTCGGGAGTCTGCTCGCAAGGCAGCAGCCACCCAGCAACCCCAAAACAATAAGCCCTCCCTGATAATAAGCCCAAGGCCATATTTCGCGGGACAAAAGAAAATAAGACCCTGTTATATTTTCAGGGAATCACGGTAATAAAGATCCCAAAACAATGAACAGCATCTACACTAAACTTAAAATAACATAAGCATGTATACATATATTTAAGAAACACATCTAATTTAGATATAATTAAAATCATAATGTAGTGCTATGGGAATAAGCTGCAAACACATAAGGCTTTTGCAGCTTTACAAATCTTTCAGGTTCAAAAGAAGGGATTTACTGTATACCTGCCATATTGAATAAATCCATTTCTCATTCCATCTAACTCAAACCTTTCCATTATTTTTATTTTTTTAGCATAATAGTATTTTGCCTGAGACCACTTTTTGGCATAATTCTTAAGCGAGGGTATACCTGTGCTGCAGCCCATATGCAGTCTATATGCGGAGTACTAAGCCGGCCTTCAGCAGCAAGAAAATTAAGAATCACTTGGCACTGTTTAATGATCTGGAAAATATTAAATCAACATTAAAACATTAAAACTTAAACTTAATAATAAAGGGAGACAATCTTGTTTTATATTAAACATACCTCAATATGCAAATTTGGTCCAAAAATATGTTCCACTACATTGTTGTTGATTAGCCAATCTGCAAGTTCTTTAGCGATGGATCTATATAAGAGGGCGAAAACATAAGAAGGTAATTAAAGAACTTCCATTAATTGTTATCTAATAGTTAGGGGCAGGCAATTTCTTTAGTCTGAGCACTATATAAGCCCTCTCCTATTGGTGTATGAAACATCCTTTTGCAGTTGATGAAAATCAGTAAACGTTTATGGGAAAGAAAGGACTTATATTTGAAAGATTGGAGGGGCAATTCAACCTTCCAGAGAGGATTTAAGATTTTTAGTTAATGTGTTTTAAAATACGATATGCATATAAAACTTAAAATAACCATCATTTTTGCATTTGGCATTGAATGACTCCAAAATCACAGTTCACACTGAATTCTAATGAAATTTTACTGTTGACTGCAATGTAGTAGGGGCGAAGTTAAATGAAAATATTCCAAACTTAAAAGATACTTACGTTTCTGTATCTGAAACCAAGGATTCATTATTACACACATCATTGAAAGTATGAAGTTGATTCTACAAGTAGGAAAAAACACTTTAAATTTATAAATGCCAAAAAGATACAATTGATTGAAATGAAGTATCATTCAAAAGTTAAGTAATCTCTATTTCTATAATAAAAATACTAAAGAAATATACTTTAGCCAATAAAGAACAGCAAGTTAATCAAAATAGGTTCTTACCTCAAATTTATTCATTAAAATCTTTTGCAAAAGGTTGTTTTCCTTTTATGGTTAAAATACATGAACTGAACATATTGATATATTACTACACTGATTCTTTCATAGTAAACTTCATTAATAATTGCAATTTCTTATTTTGCTCATTACAACCATTTGTATTGTACACAATATTAAAATATCCATTTATTTTACAAACAAAAATGCCTGTGAATATGTAAAATAATGGATTGTTTGGCTTAGTTTCTTGTGTGCGAACAAAGCCACTGAAATTTGGAATCATGGTATATGGTTTTGCAAATTGTTGTTAAAAAAGCCTGCATGGATTATGACACTATCTGAATTCAGTTACAAAATCATATACATTTTGCTGCACATTTTGTTTAAAACCAGATTTACTCTCTCTCTCCTTAAAAATATAGTTAGCATACACTGAAGAAACAGCAATTATTTCATTACGATTCTTCCAACAAATTTTTGCAAAATTTGAATATTACATCAAATATCTGCCTTAATTTAAATTTGCTGTATTTGTGAAGATATTTCATCTTATTAACAAATAACCATTAATGCCATTTTTGTGGGCTTGTGTGATCAAAATGCCCCTTGATCGTTTTGGTTCCATTAAATTGTGTGGAATTTAATTTTTTCACAGATATCATTTAGTGAGCCAAAGCAGTGGTGGGTTTTAATTTATTTTACTACCGGTTCGCTCGTGCACGTGCATCAGCAGAAATATCCCGGTAGAGCTTCCTGCCGCTACCACTATCAGATCACCTGATCCAGGACAAACTGGCAAAAACTCACCTCTGAGCTGAAGTATAGTAAGGTATGTACCGTGTTTTCCCGAAAATAAGACGGTCTTATTTTCTTTTGGTCCCTGAAATAAATGCTTGGCCTTATTTTCAGGGAGATCTTATTATTCTTGAGGTGCAGGAGCGTGGTCATCTCATGGTTGCTGCTGTATTGCAATATTTTCAGGGAGGGCTTATTTTAGTCCATGCAGTCAAAAGCTTGGTTGGGCTTATTATTCCGGGGAGGGGGGGGTCTTATTTTCAGGGAAACAGGGTATATTCAAATAGTTCTAAGCAGGGGTAGTTTTCTATGTAATAAGGAAGTACATTATTTCCTCTAATATCTGCTATTGTCACTTTTGGCAGCAGAAACCACCTCAGGTAGGCATTTCTTGTAACTGCCTACAAGCCTGTGATATTCTCTAGAAGAAACTTTTTCCCACTCATCATGTAGAATTTTTTTCAACTGACAAGACAAGAAGTAATGGTTGGAAACTTATCAAAGAGAGATTCAACATAGAATAAGGAGAAATTTCCTGACAATCAGAACAATTAATAAGTGGAACAGCTCGCTTTCACAAGTTGCAGGTACTCCATTACTAGAGGTTTTTAAGAAGGGATTGGACAGCCATTTGTCTGGAATGCTTGGGAAGGCAGTTGAACTAGAAGACTGTCTAGGTCCCTTCCAGCTGTTATTGTTATCCTTGATGCATTTCTTTCACATATAAATTGCCTTAAATCACCTCACAGCATCTCATTGGGATTTAATCTAAACTTTGATTTGGCCATTCTAGAACACTTCCATTTCCTTCCTTCTTTTTTCAGCCATTCCTTGATGAATTTACTGGAAAGTCATACCCCTATAAATAGTCCTTAGTTGTACAACCCATTCTCTCATTTCAATAACCTATCATCTTATTCTGCTGTGTTGGGGGCCAAATTCTACTTAGACAGTAAAATCATAACTTTTGAAGAAAAGAAAATGATACAGATAGCCCTCAACTCAGTGTGTTTAGCAACCGTTCTAAGTTACGACACTGAAAAAAAATGACCTATGACTGTTTTTCACACTTACAACCATTGTAAGTGCTCACATGATCAAAAGTCAGATATTTGGCAATTGACTCATAATTATGACAATTGCAGTGTCATAAATATTTCCTGGGGTCATGTGATCCCCTTTTGTGACTTTCTGAGAAGCAAACTCAATGGGGAAGTCAGATTCACTTAATAACCATGTTACTAATTTAACAGCTGCAGTGATTCACTTAACAACCACAGTAAGAAAGGTCATAAAATGGGGCAAAACTCACTTAACAAATGTCTTGCTTAGCAACAGAAAATTTGGGCTCAATTGTGATAGTAAGTTGAGTACTATCTGTATTGCCTCAGAACAGTTTTACATATACTTATTTATTTGTATATCTATATGTCTACATATATTCAAAAGCTTCTTACTGTTATTTGACTAAGTCCAGCCAATCTCATGGTTAAGGTTGGTGACATAAAGTACTTAAAAGCAAGATCAAGACTCTCTTTATCAAAACACAAGGCAGTATCTAATGGCTCTTTAACCGTGCTCCACATTAAATCTGCCATATTACGAGCTGCACTCTGTCTTAATTCCTGGTCCGACAGTTTGCATAAATACCTAAGCAGAAATACAAGGAAGATCAAATTAATATTAACAAAACAAGTCAAATTAATTTTGCCAGTCATAATTTTTATTGAAAATATATAACTTTATAGAAACCTTAATAGCACAATTATAAGTCATAAGAAACCAGTCTTAAGTTAAATAAAAGTAAGTTTAAATGTAATTTCATTTGGGAAAAGACTTGTCTGAAAGCATTTGAAACTTGTTATCAAATACATGTGAAAATCCATATGACTTTTGACAATTTTATCTAATTTTTAATTTCTTACATTTGTACATTATCCACCATATATACTACTATTCCATTCGTTTCCTCAGAACTAGACTGGTAGAAGTACTTTGACTTTATTCAGGTTCAAGCAGGATTTAATTTTCTGTTTAATGGGTGGTTGAATTCAGATTTCTTCTATCCATTGCTAAAAGCAATGGCTTTTAGATACAACAATCAGAAATAAAGTCTAAATTTCACATTCTGGAATAGCCTCTCCAACCTAGTATCTCATGATTATACTGCCAAATTTCTTTCCCGCAACTGTAGTTCAACATGTGTGGAGGATACTAGATTACAATGGGTATGGCTGATTTCTAGAACTATAGCTTGATGACAAATGATTACAAATTCAACTGATAGAGCAATCAAGAGGTTCATCTCCTCATTCCAAAATTTTATTTGTGTTTAGTTTGAAGGCATCTATCATAATCACCAAATGTTTTTCAGGAAGCAAAAGTTTCCCCCCCAAAATGTTGTCCCAATATAATTATTGATTTCTTAAAATACTAAAGCTAAGCATCCAGAATGCAATAGTGCGGGTAGATACAGGTATGTCCATGCACTACCAACGTTATACAAGCTGCACTGGCATCCTAATATGCTTCTGAGTATATTTTATGGTGCTGGTTACCTAACAAATCTGTTCATGACATAGCACTGAATTACATAAGCCTATCTCCAACTGAATCTGTCTATCTTGCAAATCTGGCAGAGCAGACATGCTCTGGGTACCTTCTATATCAGTGATGCGGAACCTTTTTCGCCTTGGGTGCCAAAAGCATGCACATGCGCGCTGTCGCACACGCTCGCATGCCCACACCCATAATTTAATTTCCCCCCATGCTGTACCCCTACGCATGTGTGTGACACACACACCCCCGCTGTCCTGCGCATGGCCTTCTTGGAACAGCCCTCCTCCCCCTGGAAACAGCCAGTTTTTCGGTGGGCCCGGTAGGTCCATTTTTTGCCCTCCCCAGGTTCCGGGGCTTTCTTGGAGCCTGGGGAGGGTGAAAAACAGGCCCAACGGGTCAACTGGAAGTTCATCCGGTTGGCCCGTTGGGCCTATTTTTCACCCTCCCCAGGCTCCAGTGGCTTTTCTGAAGCTTGGGGAGAGTGAAAATGGCCTCCCGCGGAAGGCCAAAAAATCAGCTGGCCAGCGCACACACGTGCACCAGAACTGAGGGCTGCCGTGCCTGCTAATATGGCTCTGCGTGCCACTGTGGTACACGTGCCATAGGTTCGCCATCACAGTTCTATATGATAAGTTCAAACAGTACTATAAGGGGGCCAAATAGGTTAGCATTTTATGTAAATAAATTTCAGGAATCAGAAATAAGTGCAAAAAGTACCTGATGACATAGGTCCTAAAAGGTATAATGTGTTGCATGACAGCAGGGATGTGCAGCCATATTCTGATCTATGCAAAAAGTACAAAAATTGTACACTTTAAACTGAAATGTATTGCATCAACAAACTTAAGATACATTTATTTTGCCAACTAGAATGAGGAATATTTTTTTCCTATAACAGAGAGGTCTCCAACCTTTCCAGCTTGGTGGTCCAGGAGGGAAGAGGGGATGGCTTTGTGTGAGTGGTGGGTGTGTATGCAAGTGCACATAGCTCCATTTGTACAAGCAGGAGCCCACTGCTCACACAAATGGAGCTTTGAACGTAAGCATGAGAGATCACCACTTGCACAAGTGAAGCTGCAAGTGCACTCACTTGCTACTTGTGTAGCCTTGTTCTGAATAGGTTGCAGCCTACTAGTGGGCCATGGTCCGGAGGTTGGGGATAAAGGTATAATTTAAATTACTAACAAATTAGATAAAATGTGTCAGAAAGTATGAGCTGGTTTCATCAAGATTATGTGTGTGCAGAAGCAGATTAGTGATTCTACATCTCATTTTCCAGTGATAATGAAAGAACCAGGAGAAGTTTAAGAGAAAATAGAAAAAAAGAGCAAGGCAGAAAAGCCGGATTGTCCAGAGAAATCTGTAAAAGCCAGGCCAAAGCAAAAACAAAAAGTCTGTTTACAAAACAAGAAACAGTCAAGTTATTTTCATTCGGGGAGGAGGTCTGGATGATACTTTTTGGCTAGAGTTTTTGGCTATTAAAGAAAATATTGTAGAATTTGCATAATCTTCAGATAGGGATAAAACAACAAAATCAATCAAATATGTATGTTTTAAAGCAAGGTAGTTCTGATTGAACAATGAAAAGTTGCAAGTTACATATACATTGAAGTGTATTCATGTACTTTGATAAAATGCTAGATAACTTCTCTCCAAACTCCAGTCAGAGAAGACGACAGATGCTAAACTTTTAAGTACCTGGAGAAAGCAAATTATCTGGACCTTTTTCAGGTGAACTCCAGGTTCGATTATAATACAGAGATTGCATTGGTCAAACTTATGGATACTTCTGGAGGACCAAGTATGGGGGTTGTATATCCATCCTTCCAACTCTGGGTTTCTCAGCTGCTTTTGATACCATTGATTATAGTATCTTTCTGGACCAACTGAGGGTAATAACAATAAGGGAGGGCACTATTTTGTATGGTTCTCCTCTTTCCTCCAAGGTCAGTTCCAATCAGTGTTCGTAGAAGAGTCAGAGAGAGATCCTAGCTCTAAATCTTTTTATGGAGGTTGCTTTGGGGTTTCTTGCCACTCCAATATAACATCTATGAAACCAGTCAATCAAAACAAATCTTTATTACAGTCAAAGACCAGCACAAGGAGGATGGGGTGCAGTTAATTCAAAAAGCACTAAAACAAAAAGATATAAAACAGAAAGTATATATAAAAACAAAAATTGAAAAGGGCTTTAAAAGAAGGATTAGGAACATTAAATGGGTATAGAGGCTAACTACAAAGGCTAAACATGTATGCCAGTACAGAAGGCTGTATAACTATTTTGTATCTTATTATGTTTGTCTTATTTTTTCTTTTCTTTTTTTTTGCGTTTTCTCCTGTTTTTAAAGGTAAAAATGTTTAATAAAAACTATTTTTCAAAAAATAATAAATACATGGGTATAGAGGAATATAGGTCATGTTTGTGTGAATATAAGTGGTTGTATAACATACTATGTTAGTATGTGGCAAACTAAAGTTATTACAGCACACTCTAGCATAACAAATTACATGCTCATTAAGGTTATAATATAGGTCATCATCAGACAGATATTAAATGCTGCTGGGGCTAACCTGGTAACAGAATACCTTAAAGCAGTAGGGAGGTGTAGAATTGTCTTGGGTATTTATGTAATAATAGTGAGATGATGCTATTGTTTCCCCGAAAATATGACGTCTTGAAAATAAGGCCATGCCACATTCTTCGGGTGAGCAAAAATATAAGCCCTCCCCTGAAAATAACCCCCCTGGACGACCCCCATCCCTCCACTCAGGCAGAGCGTCACTCACCAACCTAGCGGTATCCCGAAGATGCCAAGCCGTGGGAACTGGGGGGGGGGGGAGGTGCTCACTTTGCTTGGTGCCTTTAGGATACCGCTAGGTTGGTGAGCGGTGCTGTGCCCAGCTGCAGGGGGGTGGGGTACCAGGCGGCTGATCTCTTGTGAGCGGGCTTCGAAATAGCCAGGGATAGCCTCAGGGGTGAACAGCTATGTTGCACTATTACAGCAGCGCAACACAGCAGCCATCAAGCGATCACGCTCGTGAGCAGCCACCTGGCAAATCCCCTTTCCAGCCGGTTACAGCACCATTCATTGACCTAGGGGTATCGCCAAGCCGCATGAGTGCCTGTCACTGGTGCCCGGCTCCTACGGCTCGTCGCTTTTGAAATGCCAGTGAATGGTGCTCTGCTTGACATTCCTGGCCCAGGTCTCCCTGCAGAGCCAGGGCACCTCCGCTGCTGCCCACAGCTAGCCCACAACCATAGAGCGTACGCCCAGAGTGGCCACTGCTGGAAGACTCAGTTTGGAAGCTGCCGAAAAAGCCATGTTGGGATGGCACCGGAGGTGCCCTAGCTATGCAAGGAGAGCTGGGTCAGGGCGTTGTGAGACTGGAGGTGCACGAGCGGGATTGGAACAGCTGCTCGCGCAACCCCCCCTCTCCAGCCATTCAGAGCCCCATTCACTGACCTAGGGGCATTGTAAAGGTACTAAGCCGCGGGAGCCAGGCGGCGAACAGGCTCTCACCCGGTTTGCGATACCCCTAGGTCAGTGAATGGCGCTGTGCCCGGCTGAAAAGGAGGTTTTCTGGGTGGTTGCTTATGAGCGTGGTCACTTCATGGCTGTTGTGTTGCGCTGCTGCGACAGCACAACGCAGCTGTTTGCCCGAGGCTGTGCCTGGCTCTTTGGGAGCCTGTTCATAAGAGAGCAGCCGCCAGGCAACCCCAAAACAATAAGCCCTCCCCTGATAAGGCCCAAGCCATTTTTGTGGGTCAAAAGAAAATAAGACCCTGTCTTATTTTGGGGGAAACACGGTAGTATGAATGTCTATGTAATGGGCACTGAAAAACCATGTGCTGTTGTTTCTGTGTATCGAGAGTCACAGGGACATGGTCTCTCCAGGTAAGGAATCTTCTGGTATTGGCCTTCAAGGACAGCTGAAGATATGAATCCAATGATGAATCCAAAGTCCTCTGCTGATTACGTACTTTTCAGTTGAGTTAGGTAATTTATAGGAGAATAACAGTCCCTGATGGATTGACCAGCAATAGTGGCTGGAAACCTGGCTGGATCCAACTGGCACTTTATATCTGTGATATGCTATATGTGCTACATGTAGCATTATTAAAATTAGAAAATTGTAGACATATACTTACATTAGAAACCACAGTGATAAATGCATGTGCTATGAGAAATGGCAAAGTTTCGGGAGTTCCATATTCAAAACAGTCCTTCATGAGGGATAGGCCATTTTTTCCACAAAATAAGCAAACATAGCGAAGCAAGTGCAATGGTACTTCTACATCCTGTAGAAATAAAAGCAATTTTTAAAAAATCCACATATATCTTTCTCATTCAAAATAATTATACGCCTACAAGCTATTCTGAAATCTTTTCTTCATGAGCACTGAAGCAATATTTCAGGATTTATGTAAGTTCCATTTGATGCACAATTCATTGTATTGATTTTGAACAAAGTGTTAAAATTAAAACTATGTAATGTTGTGAAATACTATATATGAAACTTTATGTAGTTTCACATTTCATATCCGTTTGCATGTATTTGGGTTTATACATCAATGCTGAACTCTTTGAAATTCCTGAAAAAGCTGAAGTTAACTATAATATAGGTGCAATTATTCAGTCTATATACAATAAAACAGTGAAGCTATACTTGTTTATTCATCCAACAGTAAAAATGTAGCATAAGTTCTTTTAAATTGGTTACACATACTTTATATTGTTTTTAACTTGTTTTAATTGGATTGTTTTTATCTGTTATGAGCCCGGCAGCTTAGGTAAACTACATAGCCATACATTTTTTTAAAAATGTGGTGCAAGATTCTCACAATCCAAAAGACACCAGGCAGATTCAAACACAAAATATAAGGCAATATGCAGATGTATATAGCACTCATTAAGATATTCTGTTAAAAGCACAGAATATGGTTTACAAACCACAATAAGTGAGGCAAAAAACATTGCAATATGTTGGATTCCAGCCCTGGATGTGATTGAGTTTGACAACCCTGGCTTAGAGTGCTGTAAAGAACTATGAAGTGTTATATGTGCTACTGCTATTATTATGTTTTCCAGAGTGAGTTTGCAGGATGGGCCAGAGATGGTATCACAGCTAATTGGCCTCGAGACTGGGTTGAAGCTGAAGCCATGCCTCTGGCCTCCTCTCCTCTGACTCCAGTTTCAATCCAGTCTGGTCAAAGAGAGGTTGTAAATTTTTGACTCCTGATCTGATTCAACTTTTCTGGGCCATCCTCGACTCAGCTTGCTTCCTTCTCACAAGGTGACCCTTCCTTCACCTCCCAGTAAGTCCCTGCCGATAGCTGTGGTTTTTTCCAGCTACTCGAGGGTTAAATCTCAAGGCTTGGAGGCTCCAGTGGCTGGGTTGCTCTTTCGGTGGCCATTTTGGCCGGCGACCACAAGGAGCCATGAGAGGGCAGATTGGCGCCGGTGGGGGCAAAAGGGCTCTGGTTTCCAGCCTGACAGCCCAGGAGACTAAAAGAAAGCGCGCCTTGCTGCAGCAGCATTAAAAGAGGGCGCAGAAGAGTGCGTAGGCCACGTGAAGGCCGTGGAAGCCCCAGGAGCGGCAGAGGTGGCTGGGAAGCAGCACGGCAGCAACAAACTCCCTGAGAAGCCGCAACAACCCCGAAATGCGCCCCCGTGGTATTTTAAAATTCGAGGCCCGCGACAAAAGGAATGAGGACCTTGCTATTCTAGCTGCAGAGATGGGGGTGAGGAGCGAATCGCAGGAAGCACGAGGAGTGGTCATAAGTAGTTGCCTGATGGTGGGTAGATCCCCTCCCCCCCATGTCTCCTGGGGAGGGGACTTCCACCAGGCAGCGTCCCACTGCCTCTTCTAGGAGGCTTAAAGCCTTGGCTGACACTCGCCCTTTCCATGCCAGCCAAAGAGACGAAGCTATGGAATTCTTTTCCCTTCCCCCCAATTGTTTCCGGGTGTTCCCCCCGGCCAAGAATGTTGACAAGCGCCAGCAGATGTGGCAGGCCATCCAGCACCTGCTCGACATTGTGGCCATAGAGAGAGTCCCTGAGGACCAGGCAGGCAAGGGGTTTTATTCAAACCTGTTCCTAGTGCCAAAATCATCGGGGGGATGGAGAGCCATTTTAGACCTAAAGCTCCTAAACCAATTCTTAGTGTATAGACGTTTTAAGATGGCTTCCCTCAAGTCCATTCTGGCAGGGATCCAGGAGGGGGACTACATGGCATCCATTGATCGCACAAAGGCCTACCTGCACATCTCCATCCTCCCTGAGCATAGGCGTTTTCTCCATTTCTTCTTCTTAGGGCTTCACTACCAGTATAGGGCTCTACCATTTGGGTTGGCTTTGGCCCCCAGGACCTTTACCAAGGTGTTAGCGGTAGCAGCCGCCCATCTGAGGGAGATTCCCATCAGGCTTTTCTGCTACCTGGATGACATCCTTGGCAAGGGGGCGTCTCCTGCTCAGACTAGATCAGACCAGATCAGACCTCCAGCAGGTCATTGACACCTTCCAGGGCTTAGGGTTCTCAATTAATTTCGAGAAGAGTACTCTCTCCCCATCCACCTGAATCCTACATCTGGGGGCGGTGATTGATTCCTGGTTGGATCGAGTGTTTCTTTCCCTGGATCACAGGTCCAGCTTGTTGAAGTTAATTAACCAGATCTGCTGGGAAAGTTCATTTCATGCATCGAAGTGGTTCCGTGGGTGCGACTACATGCCAGGACGCTCCAATGGAGGCTGCTGCCATATCAGAGGGCCGACTCCAGCAACTCGATGCTCAAGGTACCAGCAACGCTGCAGGTGGTGATGTCTCTCAAGTGGTGGATGTCCCCAGCTTTGCTCGAGGGCTGCGAATTCAGGGAACAAGAGCGCCTCATACTGACAACGGACGCCAGCCTTTTCAGTTGGGGGGTGATCCTAGGCTCCCAGCTGGCACAGGACCAGTGGTCAAAGAACGACCTTCAACACAACATAAATTGGCTGGAGCTTTGGGCAGTCCACCTTGCCCTATGACTGTTCCAAACCTCAGTAAAAGATCATCACGTTCTTGTTTTAACTGACAACGTTGCAGCAAAGGCGCACATCAATCAACAGGGGGACACACGATCCAGAGCGTTGCACACTGAGGCGATGTCGCTGGGATACTTGGCGGAGAATCACCTGCGCTCTATCCAAGCAGAACACATCACCGGCATAGACATCAGGCGGACTGGCTGAGCCAGGAGACGGTAGACAATGGAGAGTGAAGTCTGTCCAAAGAGGTCTTCCAGAGGATTTGCCAGAGGTTCAGGACACCGGTGGTGGACCTGTTCACCACTCCGTCCAACGCTCAGCTGCTGCGGTTCTTCTCTCGGTTCCCAGCTCGGGGAACCAAGGGGGGTCAACGCCCTTCGCTCCAAGTGGCCGGTCGGGCTGCTGTACGCTTCCCCCCCCACCTCTCCTTCCCGGAGTCATCCAGAAGGTAGTCAGGGCGCAGGCTGAAGTAATCCTAATGGCTCCCTACTGGCCCAGGGGGGCTTGGTTCGTGGATTGGCTGAGTCTGTCGTGTCGGCAGGGAGACCGTGGAGGATTCCCCGGGGGGAGGTGAGATTGCTACAGGGGAAGTTGGTCCATCCAGATCCACAGTGGCTCCAACTGGCCATGTGGAGATTGAGTGGGAGCGCCTCAGAGGCGCCCTCCTGTCCCAAAAGGTGATCAGAAACATTGAGGCCTCCCGCACAGTCAACCAACAGGATTTACAATTCCACTTGGGAGACGTTTGTCTCCTGATGCTAGGCCGCCCACGTGGCCCCCTCCAGGGCCACGGTCCCTCAAGTCCTGGATTTCGTCCAGGAGGACCTGGACAAGGGCCTGTCCCTAGCCACGGTTAGGAGACAGTTGGCGGCACAGGCCACGGTGCTACCTGGGGAGGGGCCCACTCCGCTATCTAGTTTGCCCTTAGTTAAGAGGTTCCTCAAGGGGCAGCCCACCTTCGTCCACCACCAGTCCACAGGTTTCCGTTTAATTATATCCATTCTTATTTTAATCTCTTTCTTTTGTGCAGATTTCTGTAATTCTTTTTCCAAAACACTATAATCTTTTTCTAGTTTTTTGGATGTTTGTCTTTTCTTTGAGTTTCTCACTCTTTTGTAGTCTATTATCAGACCTCTAGAAAAAGCCTTCATTGTATCCCAAAGGTTCTGCAAGGATGTGTCTTCTTTTTTATGTTCTTTAAAAAAGAAAGTCAATTCTTTTTCGATTTTCTTTACAAGGTCTTTCTTTTTCAGTATCGTGTTGTTTAAAGTCCATCTAGATCTTGTTCTTTGTGCTCTCCATTTTATTGTCATTGGGTTGTGATCGGCCCAAATATTTGGTTCAATTTCAGCTTCTTTATACTGCCAAATAGATCTGTTGAGGCCCAAATCATATCAATTCTAGAGAATGATAAGTGTCTATTGAGTAGAAAGTGTATTGTTTTTTAGTGGGGTTTCTTTCTCTCCAGATATCTTTTAAATTGATTTCATCCATCATCTTGCAGAAGGATTTCGGGAGAGTTTTTCTATTTGATTTTATTGTTTTATGAGTTTTATGATCCATGTTCTGGTTTATAATGCCATTAAAGTCTCCCATCATACAAATTATCAGCATAATCTGTCAATTATTTTCTTGTGTAGTTTTTTATAAAATTCATCTTGCTTTTTGTTAGGTGCGTAAATTGCAATTAAGAGTATTTTCCTTACATTGTCCATGATTTCCACAATCAAAATTCTTCCATCCTCATCTGTATAAATTTGTTTTGCTGGGATTTTATCTTTAATATAAAAAGTCACAACTCTTTTCTTACAGTCTGCCAAAGAGGTGAAAGTTTTGCCAAGTTTTGGTTGTACTAATAAATAATCATATCTTTGTTGAATGTGTACTTCTTGTAAGCAAATTATATCTATTTTTAGCTTTTCTAATTTATGGAATATTTTCCTTCTTTTGATTACCAAATTAAGTCCATTTACATTAATTGAAAGCAATTTTGTTCCTTCCATCTTTATGTTTTATAATTAGGATTTATGGCTCTAGTTGTTCTTGGTTCCCGTTGTTCTCTAATCTCTACCCCCCCCCCTACAGCACCTTCTACAATGTCAATCCCACTTATGGCACCCTCTACCTTCTCTGATTCAGTTATAGGTATGTCTAACAATTGCACCAGAAGTTCTTCTTTCCCAGATTTCTTGGCCTTTCCTCTGAGATGTTCTGTATAAAAGGCTTCTGCTTTCTCAATTGTATCGATTCTGTACCTTTGTCCTTTCCATACAAATATTAAACCTTCCGGGATCAGCCATCTATAGTTAACTCCTAATTTGAGTAGAATTGTAATCAAAAATTGGTATTTTCTTCTTTTTTCTCTCACTCTCCTTGGATTTTGCTTTAAAGTTACGATCTCCTTACCTTTGTATTCCAATTTTCTATCTCTTATTTTTTGCAATATTTGTAGTTTTAGTGCTTTTTTAGTAAATCTTACATGGACTTCCCTTGGAAGAGAGTTTCTCGTTGCATATCTTCTATTTACTCGAAATGTCTCATTTATACAATCCAACATCCAACTGGTTTCCTACGTGACACCTTCCCACGGTGCTACGAGCCCTTATGGCTGAGCCTTTTGACAGTTAGCTGGAAGCTCCTCACTTGTAAGGTTGTGTTCCTGGTGGCTATCACCTCGGCTAGGCGAGTCTCTGAGCTGGGGGCTCTCTCCTCCAGGGAGGATCTATGCATGTTTCACAATAACAGGGCAGTGCTACGCCTGGACCCGGCTTTCCTGCCAAAGGTAAACACGGTCTTCCACCGGGCGCAGGAGGTGGTTCTTCCGGACTTCTGCCCAGACCCAACCAGGGAGCAGGAGCACAGTTGGCACCGTTTAGATGTAAGAAGGGCCTTACGGATTTACCTAAGGCGGACGGTGGAGTTTCGTAGGCCTGAGGCTCTGTTTGTATCCTTCCAATCCTCGTTGCTAGAGAAGAAGGTCTCCCCGTCCACCATTAGCCGGTGGATCCATCTGGCCATTGCCCTCGCCTACGAGGCGCAGAACTTGCCAGTTCCAGCCGGCATCACGGCCCACTCCACCTCGGCGGCCTGGGCCTCCCAGGCCCCTATAGAAGACATCTGCAGGGCAGCGACGTGGGCATCCCCATCGCCCTTCATCTGGTACTACAGGCTGGATGCTTTCGCATCTTCCGACGCAGTGTTTGGCCGCAGGGTCCTGCAACAGGTCCTGTCTGATCAGTGAGGGCCCACCCTTGGGACGAAACTTGGGTATGTCCCATTTCTGGACTATCCTGCAAACTCACTCTGGAAAATGACAGTTGATCTTACCTGAACTGTTATTTTAAGAGGTGTTTGCAGGATGGGCCAATTCCCACCCTAGGTTAGATAGACAGTATTGGGGGTTGGAGGTGTCTCCTTTGTGACTTGTTTTCAGGATCTTGGGAGCACATACTGCATTGAAACTGGAGTCAGAGGAGAGGAGCCCAGAGGCTTCAACCCAGTCTTGAGGCCAATTGGCTGTGATAATACCATCTCTGGCCCATCCTGCAAACCCCTCTTAAAATAACAGTTCAGGTAAGACCAACTGTCATTCCCAGTCATACAGAAGGTTATAGACTAAGGTATCAGCTACAACTTTCCTTGCAATTGGATTTGGCAATTTTTTGATTCTACCCCATCTTGAGCACTGCACTGTGAGTGTTCAATAGGTGCAGCTATAAGGAAAATATCAATCTATGCTGTAGAGATTATAAAATGCCTATATTGAAATATCTACACCAAATGAAGCAGTAATTAATTGGCAATTTATGGTGTTGGCATCTCTAAATTCTTAAATGGCTTAGAACCTGATCATTAAGACCCTAACCCTATAACAGAATGTATTTTAAAGATACCTCTTTAAAGGTGGGATACAAATAATAAATAAATCTTTAGAGACCTCCCACTTTTTAAAAAAAGCATATAGGAGAAAGCCCTTCCCTGGACTGCTTCCAGGCTATGAAATGCAGTCTTTTGAAAGTTATATTTAGCCTTTGTTCTATTAGTATTTAGATCAGGCATGTCCAACCCACTTCCCATAGGTCACATGTGGCCCTGACAGCTAGCACTGTGACAGTACTACAGCATAAGATCATACACTTTTAACACTATGTGCATTTGTATACATTACTGTATTATACATTTTATATGCAGCCAAAAACAACTATTCTTCACTCAATGGGGTCCAGGCAAGCAAACTAGTTGAAAATTTTTGATTTAGATAATCTGTGTGGATTAATATATTTTTCCCCAGCCTTTTATTATTAATTTCCATATTATTTTCAGATTTTCACTTTTTATTCGTTTTTTTAAATAATAGCCTCCTTCAGTATTTGCTACAGTAGAAAGGCAGAGGATATATAAAATAAATAGGCTGCAGAAAGTAATATTGATTCAGTATAATGCAGCTTAAGGATATTACTTATTTAATTAAACTTTATTTCAAATGAATTCAGGACAATACGTAAGCCACTAGAATGCTTTCATGAACAAAAATAGTAGGCTATAATTTTTGACACTGTGCATTTTTAAATAGAAATTGAAAACTTACATTCATGTCACAGAATGCCCCTAATATATTGCTTTCTTGTGCAGAAATATCCTGTTTAAAAAAGCATAAATTATTTAATTATGAATGTTCCAAATGGGTAAAAATTTAAGGTACATAAGCAGAAAATACTAATTATCAAGAAATAAAATCCAGAATACAATTATTCCCTTACTCTGTTCTCTCTTTGTATCTCATCTAGGATCAGTAAAAATATAGTATTTTAATTTGTACATATTGTCCAAACTAGTAAGTTATTCAGTTTAGTAATTACCAACATAAGGAAACAACTCCCTTTACATGCTGAAACTAGGATTTAAACCTATTTCGGGGATAGTATAACAATGTCTTGAAGGACAACTGTAAAAAAGAAAACAAGACCCTGTCTTATTTTCAGGGAAACATGGTAGTTGTACATTTTCACAAAGTGATGCTGTGGATTCCCTTTTGTGGTGGTTGGAAGGTGTGGAGTCTGGATAGGGAACAGCAGGCTTCAACTGAATCTCAGTAAGACAGAGGAATTGTAGGTAGAGGCCTCTTTTTTATCTGAAGACTTGCTATGTTTGGTTTTGGATAGGGTTACACTGCCCCAGACAGATCTGGTGCATAATCTGGGGGTCCTTCTGGACTCATGATGTTTGTTCCTGCCTTTGCTCAACTTCATATTGTGTGCCAACTGCACCTTGTCCTGGATCAAGAGGTTCTTTTTTCTATCATATATGCCTTGGTCATCTCCCATAAGGACTACTGCAATATGCTCCACATGGGGCTACCATTCACGAATATCCAAAAGAATGTGACAGTATGAGCTGTTTGGGGTGTTCCCATGAGGGACATGTAACAGTAACATCTCTGGTACACAAGCTGCACTGGGTGCCAGTCTGCTTCTGGGTCCAATTCAAGATTATCATTTTTAAAGCTCCTCATGGCATGGCACCAAGACACCTGAGAATTGTTTTGCTGAATTTCAGCAACCTATCCCACCTGATCAAGCAACGAGGATACTTTGCAGACCCAATCAGCTAAAGAAATACAGCTGGTGAGATCTAGGAAGGTGAGGTGAGACAGGCCCCCTGTCTTCCAACCTTCCAGAAAAATGTCAAGACCTGGCTCTGTCAATTGGCATGGGAGTCTAAGAGTGACATGCAATCTTGTGGCTTCAAGGCACTCCTCCTGCCTTTTACAACTTTTTTGACCTCTAAATCTTAATTTTTTAATTCTGGTTTTAATACTATTTAATTTTGTCACTTTTCCTGCTTTTTGTTTGTAAATCACCCAGTTACTTAAGTGAGATGAGTGATGCAGAAGTTTACTGAATAAAAACAAATATTATGTGTACCATCCATTTAAGTCGTTGAAACATAGTGATTTTTTCCAATACCCCAAGAAATCTGAATTGCACAATTACTAGGAAAAAGAGGAATCGAAGTATTTCAAGAGATGGGGAAGATTTTATGATTGGCAAGAGAAAGGAAACTAGAAAAGAAAGTAGGGAAAAGATATAGAACCCAGACGATGCACTGTTAAATGGAAAAGGGGGGGGCAGGAAGAATAGAAAAGAAAATATTAAATATGTAAGTATATGTTCAAGAGTGAGATATAAAGGAGGGGAAAACATAGGATAGATTAGAGAAGGGAATAGGAAATGATACCAAATTATATTTGGTTTGTGGAAATATCATCCCAAGGAAATATCTGAGACACCTACAACAATAGAAAAGAAAGGGAGGGAGGAGAGAATGAAAGAAAGACGGAGGAAAGAAGAAAGAGGTAAGAAGAGGACAACGGAAGAGAGGGGAAGATGAGAGGGTGGGAAGGGGAAGAGTAGGAGTAGGAGAAAGGTAAGGGAAGAAGGAAGGGGAAGGAGGAGGAGAAAGGAAGGAAGTAGAGAAGGGAGGGAGGGAGAAAAGAAGGGAAAACAAGGTGGTGTTAAAACAGGCGGGAGCGATGGTAAATAAAGCAACCCAAACTGTATATTGTAACCTATTAAATAATAACTGTATAAGAATGACAAATGTAAAGAAGAACAATTATGTGAATGTATTCTTAAAATGGTATGAAAGAGAACAAAAAATAAATAAATTGAGTGAGAAAAAAAAAGAATTGCACAATTACTTATTACTGGAAAAAAAATGGCTTAGCTCTGTTTCCAAATGTTGAAATATCTGTCTCCATTTGTTATTTGAATCCCATGTTATGCAAAACTAGATCGGACCCTCTGGTAGAACTGAAAATGTAGAGGCAAGAATTACTGCCAAACAGTAAGAGTTTACATTAGAAAATCTGTCCAGACTTGCTTGGAATCTGGCAGCATATAAATTAAATAAATTATAATTAATGTTACTATAATTAAAAGGTAACTAAAGCATGTCTATTTTAAGGGTTCTTTATGAATCAATGATTTGTAGTATCACTTGACCCTAACGGATGGGGGGTGGGAGAGAGGGGAGAGGGAGAGAGAGAGGGAGAACGAGAACACTGCACCAATATGTAGATATTGGTACAACTTTAGTGATTTTTAAAAATTATCATAACAAACCGCAGCTAATTTTACAGCTTGATATAATATAGTAAAAGTGTAATTATGACTTCAAACATGGTAATTTGTTCCATTCAAATCAACTAAGTATTTTCATTTCTCCTGCTATATATGCATTTATATAAAATGCTACCATTCTTGTATCTCTCTAGTTAGGAGTTATAAGAAAGTTTTCAGATTCTGAAACTGAATATACTCCAAAGAATAGGATACTTAATATTGTCAGGTTTTACAACACTCAAGAATTAAAGCTAACTTTTAGGTCATTTTCACACACAAAAACCTCTGGATAACATGTACCTCTATTGTGGGATGTGTATTATGCTTGTAGGCAGTATACAGAGGAAACTGGATCTGAAAGATTTTTGCAACACAAAGCAAGAGTTTTTCTTTCTCCTCAGTGCTCCATATGCTAAAGGCCTCAGAACCTTCTGCAGATTCTTCTTCTGTCAGGATACAAGCTCTCCCAGAATCTATTTTTTCTTCTGTACTTTTGTGTCTATCTTCATTCTCTTCTTCTCCACGAGTTTCTTTTTCTACATTCAGTGGCTCATCAGATGCATTATTTTCGTCTTGCCATGTTGAACCTAAGTTAATAGTGCAATGTTTACACAGCTGGTCCCGAAGAGCCTGTACTTGAGCAATCACTAGATTTATAAGTGCACACACAACTTGGTTGAAAATCTCCAAATGCTTATATTCCTTGAAACAGCATAGACACTGCCTGTTTAAAGAAAGGTAAATAAAAATTAAAATTCAGAGTTCTACAAATAACTGTGCTAACTACTTTAGATTGTAAGTGAATATCATGGCATCCTTCCAATTTTAAAAACTATAACATTAAATTGTGTATTTTAAAATAATATGGATTATATCCAATACCACACAGGTAGATCTACACTTGAAATAGTAGACTTATATACCACTTCACAGAGCTTTCCAGCCCATTCTAAGCGGTTTACAGAGTCAGCATATTGCCCCCAACAATCTGGGTCCTCATTTTACCAACCTTGGAAGGATGGAAGGCTGAGTCAACCTTGAGCCATTGAATTCCTGGCAGTGAGTAAAGTCAGGCTGCAATACTACATTCTAACCACTGTGTCATCACAGCTGAAATTCTTTTCAACCTTTCCCATTCAATTGCACCCTTCTTTAGAGAGCCCACTAAACTACCAGAACAGATTTTGGAAGTATGGCTATCTACTCCTTTGACAGTTGCTTTTCTAGCAGACAACACTGGATGCAAGTGATACTTCATTTTTAAAAAGTGAGTTGTTCATAACAACTTTCTCAAATATGCTAAGCAAGTCACTTCATGTATGGTGCCTGTAACAATGGAAAGAAGAGATGTTTCATGCTAGTTTTTACTCTTTTTTTGTTCTGTAAATAAAAAGCATTTTAACACTACAAAAAATGTAGTGTCCCACAAATTGAAAAGTCTACCAAAAAAACAGATTTATAACAGTCCCATACTACTGTACTTTTACCAAAAATTCAAGCAAAATTTACCATGTAAACCAAAATGATTTATCTGTTTATTACAGAATTACATAAAAAAAAATGAAACAGATTATTTTTATATCAACTTATCCATATTTACCACTTTTACTATTCAGATTGCTTGTATACACACACATATCCAGGTAGCTGCATCATCAATAAAGGCTAAATAAACAGATTTACCTTTGTGTCCAAGAATTGATATAAGCAAAAATCTTGAGTGCATGTTCCTTTCTGAGTTGCAAGCCATCACCACCGTCAGTATCTGATACTAAAGAAAAATAATGGTACTATTAACTATCATGAAGTGTTTAGTTTCTTATATGCTCTACTAAAAATAAATGGTTAAATAATAACAATTTAAATGTTTCAGAAGCATTAAAAATGTTGTTTCCCTATTTTAAAGTTTTAAAGTTTTTCAACATATTAAGATTTAAATTAAGCTGTAGGAAAGTTGTGTCAAACAAATGGGACTACCAATTGATTTAGAAAGCCACACATTTATATATTTATTTTTATCATTATATTAACACATTAAAATCAGATAGAAATGAGATATCTAATGCATATTAAAAGGCATTTTTTTAAGATGTTAAAAAATAAGACCAGTGTTATTCACTTCAGAATAACATAAGTAATTGAAAAACAAATTGAAAACTTTTAGAGGTAAAAATAACAATAAAAACTAGAATATTGTGGCTGTCATGGGTGATTTGCTTAACAACTACAACTGGGACTTCGGTTGTAAGTCAGTATGCTCATGTGATGTTTTGCTTAACTACTGCTTCACTCAGCAACATAATTCCAGTTCCAATTAGGGTTGTTAAGCAACTACTACTTATACTTATACCATCATAACCATTTACCCATAGGAAAAGCTAAAGTGAAGAAATGTACAAAATGCATTGATTCCTGAATGGAGAAACTCATTCCAGTTCAGAGGATTTAACTTATAGAAGCTCCTCCCAAACTGACATAGTTCAGAGGGAGAAATAAACATTTCAGACTTCTCTGGAACCAATACCTTTTGCATACCCCTAAATGCAGAGCTATTGCGTCCTGATGTGTGAATGATACAGCAAGCAGTTGGGAACCATAGAAATTAACGAATTCAAGTTAGCATACAATCTCAATTACTGTAATGTCCTCCTTTCATGTCAACAAAGACATAATTCTACAAAGCTCCTGTTACAAGACTGAAGTTAACTCATCTCAAAATAAGTTGGGTTTAACATTAATTGCAATACATAAAGTTGGTTTAAACATATTTCTGATTAATCACAGTCCAAAATTTGGGCACAAGAAGCTAGACATAATCCTGATATATTTCTTCATAATAATGGTATACATGCATTATGAATCTTAACCTTGGTTTCCTGATATAATTCTTCACAAAAACAAAGGCCTACATGCATAATCAAGTTTCTTATGCACAATACGCAGTGAGCTAAGTTCTGTATCATACTATGATAGTCAAAAGTAGATACCAATTCCTGAAAACTGTAATAAACACAGGTAGTATTTGACTTATAACCATTCTTTTAATGACCATTCACAATGGTACTGATGAAAGTGATTTATCACCATTTTTCACGGCCATTGCAGCATCCTTGTGGTCACATGATCAAAATTCAGATGCTTGGCAAGAGACATTTATGAGTGTTCTAGTGTCCTGGGGAAACGTGACCTTCTGACAACCGAAGTCAATGGGGAAGTCAAATTACCGTATTTTTTTTACTATAAGATGCACTCCCCCCCCCCAAAAAAAGTGGGTGGAAATGGCTGTGTGTCTTATAGAGTGAATATTGCGTGGGTGGAGAGGGGGGTTGGTGTGGTGATCAGCTGTTCTAGGCAGCGGGGATCATCGCCTCCACCTATTGCATCCGTCATTTTGCAGCGATCGAGGCTGCAGCAAACGGGGGTGGGGCGCAGAGGCAGATTTTCCCCCTTGTTTTCCTCCTCTAAAGCTAATGTGTGTCTTATAGTCCGGAGCATCTTATATTTTGAAAAATATGGTAACTTAACCACTGCAGTGATTCACTTAACAGGGGTGGCAAGAAAAGTCGTAAATGAGGCAAAACTCAGTTAACTGTCATGCTTAACAACTGAAATTTTGGACTCAATTGTGATTGTAAATTAAGGACTACCTGTATAGTATACTCTAATATGGGGGGGAGGGGAATACAACTAGTCCCCAAGTTATGACTGTAATGGAGCCTGTCCACGGTGATTGCAAGTTTCAATGGCTGTAAAGGAGACTGCATGACCAACCCAATTTTATAACTTTTTGTGGTGATTGTTAAGCAACCACTACAGTCATTAAGCAAACCCATTGTACACTATGGGTCAGTTTTGGCAAAAAACCAGACACAAATGCAGGTTTTCCACAAAGCTGTCATAAAACATAGTCATGTGATTGTGGGACACAGCAAATTACTCTAAATCCAGGCAGTTGAGAAGCATAGTAGGCCCATCATAACTTTAAATTTAACTTTAAATGGCCACCAAGAGAGTTTGTGAAACTGAAACATAAAGAAAATAGATCTCTATCACACTAACAAAAAATCTATGAAAATACTCTGAAGAGTGACTCTATTCAGAAATACTTGACTATCAACCAAATAGTGACTTCTGACATAATTAAGAACAAATGATCGGAATTATCATGCTGAAAGTTACACACACACTGCATAAATAAAAAGAAATCCTGGAAGCTTTCTTTTTAAAAAAAAAACATTTATCTTAAAACATTTAAGGAACAAAATAAATAATTACATAGAAGGAAAAGATAATGGACATATATGGAAAATAAAAATTTCCTAAATAAAAATAAATAGTGGGTGTACTTCTACTGGACCTGACGGGACCAGCAGATTGGAGGGAGGTGATCCCTCAAATAACTATACCATGAAGGGCCAAAGCCAAAACCAAAACCTTGAATTGTACATGGAAGCAAACTGTCACTTTCAGAACTAAGGTGTCACATGCTCTAGTGGTATAACTGTCTGCACCACAGTAATTTATATCAACTGAAGTTCTAAATACTCTTTAGGGGCGATACATGTAAAACACAATCGTCTAAAAATACAACTTCAAAGTCTGGATCTTTGAAGCTTTTGTCCAACCACCTTCTCAATCACATCCTCTCCTCAATTGTCTAATATGGTAGAATCTAGCTATGGTTTTATGATGAGTGGGTGAACTATCACCCTCACACAATGAGAAATTCACCATTACCAGAATGCATCCATATGACACCCCTCAGGCAGTTTTAACTAGCCAGGAGGAGCATGGATCCACAGAGAAGTGACCAAGCTCACAATCCTATGGGCTCTGTTCACTTCCCCAGACCCAATAGGTTCAAATTAATCCAGGATAGCAGGGCAATGATCTGCCCCAGGAATCTCCTCAAGGCCTCCAACAAGCCCGACATCCAACTGAGAACAAATTTGGGCAATTTTGACTGACAAGAGGTTAAGCAAATTTTTCCAAACAGTCCTGTAGGAAGATCTTCAAGTTTTCCAGAGTGGGTTTGCAGGATGGTCCAGAGATGGTATTATCACAGCCAATTAGCCTCGAGACTGGGTTGAAGCTAAAGCCATGCCTCTGAGTTCCTCCCTTCTGACTCCAGTTTCAATCCAGTCTGGCCAAAGAGATATTAAAATTTATTGACTCCTGATCAGATTTACCATTTCTGGACCATCTCAGCTTGCTTCTTCTCTCACAAGGAGACCCTTCCTTCACCTCCCAGTAAGTCCCTGCTGATAGCTGTGGTTTTTCCGGCTACCTGGGGGTTAAAATTCAAGGCTTGGAGGCTCCGGTCGCTGAGTTGCCATTCCGACGGCCATTTTTAAGCCAGCAGCCATGTGGAGACTTGAGAAGGCAGATCGGCACTGGTGGGGGCTAATGGGCTCTGGTTTCCAGCCCAACAGCTCCAGGAGCCCTAGAACAGAGCGCGCCTCGCTGCTGGGGGCTTAGGAGAGCGCGGAGAAGAGCATGAAGGCTGCAGACGTCTGAGGAGCTCCAGAAGCGGCTGGGAAGACGCATGGCGGAAGTAGACTCCCAGAGAAGCTGCGGCAGCCCCAGAATGCGCCATTTGCAGCGTTTAAAGAATCAGGGCATGCTGCAAAGGGAGTGAAGATCCTTTTTCTGGCTGCTGAAGTGAAGGTGAGGGGCGGATCACAGGGAAGCACAAGGAGTGGTTGTAAGTAGCTGTGTGATGACGGACAGATCTCCTTCCCTCCTCATGTTCCCTGTGGAGGGGACTTCTTCCAGGCAGCGTCCCATTGCCTCCTCCGGAAGACTTAAAGTCTCAGATGCCTCACGCCCATTCCGTGCCATCCAGAAAGCCGAGCAAAGGAGGCACAGGGCATTACTCAAGTCCTTTCCCAAGGCTGAGAGGTTGCGGGCCCTGCAGGGCAAGATCAGTCCCTCCCCCTCCAGATCCAGGTCACCTCTGCAGGGCGCCCTGAGGCAGGATTCTCCTCCTGGATCCCCAGATTCCTTGGGGGAGTTTTGGGGGGAGGCTCCCCATTCTCCTCTCCTCTCTATGGAGAACCTGGACCAGGCAGATGCTCAAGCCGGATTACCTTCCCAGGAGCTCAGCGGAAAGGTAGGGACTCTTCCAGGCCCCTGGCCAGGCACCCCTGTCCAGTCGTAGTCAGGCTCCTGAGGGCCCTAGTTGGGACTCTCTGATTCTCTGGATATGGAGGATCTGCCTGTTGGCCTTCAGAACCTCATTGAAAGGGCCACTGCTTCTGGTGTTGCTGCAGGCCTGTAGCGACAGGTGCCACATCCTGCTTCTCAGGGTGAGAGCACGGCTCTCAGAACCACTTCATCCCTGGCACAGGCTACTGCCCAACCGGCCAGCCGCCCTGTTTCTCCTTCCCTAGTGAGTGAGGGATCGGTCATGGGGGATAAGGCTCAACGAGATCCGGCTCTCTCTGAAGATGAGGAAAGTTCGGAGCCTGACCCCCCCCCACATTCATGGGGTTGTTTCCCCCATAACCTGTTCCGATCTCTTCTGCGCAAGGCGCATGCCACTGCTCAGCTGGGGGGAGGGGGCAAGGCAGGGGAGCCAGCAAAGAAGCCCCAGGGCCCGGTATTTTCAGAGCCCAAAACTGCTAAGGAGGAGATCCCTGCTCCTCATTTATTTCTAGAGGTAGTCAAGAAGCAGTGGGAGACCCCTGGGGCCTTCCCTATTCCATGCAATGATGACAGACGGTTCTATAACATCGAACCAGATTTCTCCCAAACATTGCAGATGCTCTTTGTGGATCCTCCTGTGGTGGTTCTGGCTGCCCCAGCCTCGCTGGTACTCAAGGATGTGGCAGACAACCTGAAGGCAGAGGACAGCAAGGCGGAGATGATCCTCAGGAAGACCTTCCAGTCATCGGCTTGGGTCATTGAGGCGGTGGCCTCTGCGTCATTTTTCAATTGCACGGCCATTTTTTGGATGGAGCAGATCCAGGCGCGCATACCACCAGAGGATGTTTGTTTTTGGCTGACGCAACCTTAAACGCTATGAAGTTTTCTTCCAGGGCTATGGCATCGTCCGTCGCGTCTCGTTGCCTCCTATGGCTCTGGGGCTGGCAGGCGGACAAGGTGAAGTGGCAACTGGCTTCAGCGGCCTATGCAGGGGGCTCCCTGTTTGGGGCTTCCCTTGACCCAATCCTGGTGGAGGACAAGAACAAGAAGAAGATGCTGCTGACATCAACTAAGAAAACGGAGCAGAGGACCACAACCTATTATCGCAGGTCTGCACAGCGACCACAGGAACAGGAAACTCACCAGAGCAGGTACCCTCCTGGCAGGTCGGATAGGCAGTCCGACAGGGGATTAAATCGGGACAGATCCCGCTTCTAGTCCCAGAGCAAATGGCCCTTTCAGGGGGGAGGTGGTCGTCCCTACCGCTGGGGCAAGTAGGTCTGCAACCCCCAACCATTGGCAGCTTACTGGGAGGTGAAGGAAGGGTCTCCTTGTGAGAGAAGAAGCAAGCTGAGATGGTCCAGAAATGGTAAATCTGATCAGGAGTCAATAAAGCACGTTGATATGCGCCAGCAGATGCAGCAGGCCATCCTGCTCGACATTGTGGCCATAGAGCGGGTCCCAGGCAAGCAAGGGTTTCTACTCTAACCTCTTCCTAATGCAAAAATCTTCGGGGGAATGGAGAGCCATTTTGGATCTAAAGCTCCTGAACCAATTCTTGGTTTACAGACGTTTTAAGGTGGCCTCTCTCAAGTCCTTCCTGGCAGGGATTTGGGAGGGGGATTATTTGGCATCCATTGACCTCACAGAGGCCTACCCGAACATTCCCATTCTCCCCAAGCATAGGCATTTCCTACACTTCTCCTATTTAGGGGTTCACTATCAATACACGGCCCTACCGTTTGGGTTGACTTTGGCTCCCAGGACCTTCACCAAGGTGCTAGCGGAAGCGGCTGCCCACCTGAGGGAGATCCCCATTAGACTTCATTGCTACCTGGATGACAACCTCGTTCAGGGAGCGTCTCCCACCCTGACAAGGGAGGATCTCCAGCAGGTCATAGACATCCTCAAAGGTCTGGGGTTCTCATTTAACTTCGAGAAGAGCTCCCTTACCCCAGCCACTCGAATTCTACACATGGGGACGGTTATAGATTCCCAGTTGGGTTGAGTTTGTTGAAGTTAATTAAGCAGATTTGGAAGGATTGTTGTGTTCCCGTAGCTCTTCTCTCCAGCTTTCTGGGGAAGTTAATCTACTGTATCAAGGTGGTTCTATGGGCGTGACTATACGCCAGGACGCTTCAATGGAGGCTGCTCCCATATCAAAGGGCCGATTCCAGTAACTCAACGCTCAAGGTACCAGCAACGCTGCAGGTGCTGATGTCCCTCAAGTGGTGGATGCCCCTGGAATTGCTCAGGGGCTGCGAATTCAGGGAGCAGGAGCACCTCGTGTTGACAACGGATGGTCATGGAGTGACCTTCGACACAATATAAATTGGCTGGAGCTCCAGGCGGTCCACCTTGCCCTACGACGGTTCCAAACCTTGGTAGAAGGTAACCCCTTCCTTGTCTTAACAGACAACATTGCAGTAAAGGCACACATAAATCGGCAGGGGGACACACGCTTCAGAGCACTGCACAGCGAGGTGATGTCACTGGGATACTGGGGGGGAGAAGCATCTGTGCTCCATCTGAGCGGAACACATCACCAGCATCGACAACCATCAGGCGGATTGGCTGAGCCGAGAGATAGTAGACAACGGAGTTGAGTCTGTCTAGGGAGCTCTTACAGAGGATTGCCAGAGGTTCAGGAGACCGGTGGTGAACCTGTTCGCCACTCTATCTAACGCACAAGTGCCGCAGTTCTTCTCTCGGTTCCCAGCTCAGGGAACAGAGAGGGTCAACTCCCTTTGCTCCAGGTGGCCGGCCAGGCTACTGTACGTTTCCCCCTGCCTCTCATTCCCGGAGTCATCCAGAAGGTAGTCAGAGAGCAGGCGGAGGTAATCTTAGTGGCCCCCTACTGGCCCAGGAGGGTCTGGTTCACGGACCTGTTGAGCATCTCGGCAGGGAGACCATGGAGGATTCCCGGGGGGAAATGAAATTGCAACAGGGGAAGCTGGTCCATCCAGATCCACAGTGGCTTCAACTTGCCATGTAGAGATTGAGCGGGAGCACATGATAGGCGCCCACCTGTGCCAGAGAGTGATCAGAACCATCGAGGCTTCCCGCAGACAGTCAACCAAACGGATTTACAATTCCACCTGGGTGACGTTCATTTTCTGGTGTCAGTCTGCCCACGTGGCCCCTTCCAGGGATACGGTCCCTCAGGTACTGGAATTTATCCAGGATGGCTTGGATAACAGCCTGTCCCTGGCAACTATTAAGAGACAGTTGGCGGAACTAGACATGGTGATTCCCAGGGAGGGTTCCACTCAACTGTTTCATTTGCCCTTAGTTAAGAGGTTCCTCAAGGGGGGGTCCCATCTACCTCCTCCGCCAGTCCATAGGTTTCCTATGTGGCACCTCCCCACAGTGTTACAGGCCTTCATGGCCGAGCCTTTTGAACCACTGCAGACAGTCAGCCGGAAGCTACTCACTTGCAAGGTTGTGTTCTTTGTGGCAATCACCTCAGCTAGGCGAGTTTCCAAACTGGGGACCCTTTCTTCCAGGGAGGATCTATGCATGTTCCACAGCAACAGGGTAATGCTACACCTTGACCTGGCATTCCTGCCTAAGGTTAATTCGGTTTTCCACCGCGCGCAGGAGGTGGTCCTTCCGGACTTCTGTCCAGGCCTGGTCATAGAGCAGGAGCACAGGTGGCACTGCTTAGATGTAAGACGGGCATTGCGGATTTACTTGAAGCGGACAATTGAGTTCCAGAGGTCTGAGGCTTTGTTTGTATCGTTCCAACCCTTGTCGTTAGGGAAGAGGGTGTCCCCTTCCACCATTAGTCATTGGATTCGTTTGTTTATCACCGTCACCTATGAGGCACAAAACTTGCTGGTGCTGGTTGGTATCATGGCACACTCCACAAGGAGCGCAGCCATGTCAGCGGCCTGGGCCTCCCAGGCCCCTATAGAAGATACCTGCAGGGCAGCGCTGTGGGCCTCCCCGTCGCCCTTCATCCGGCACTACAGGCTGGATGCCTTCGCATCTTCTGATGCAGCTATGGGCCGCAGAGTACTGCAACTGATCCTCTCAGATTGGTGACGGCCCACCCTGTGGGATGGCAACTTAGGTATGTCCCATCTCTGGACCATCCTGCAAACCCACTCTGGAAAATGAGAGTTGGTCTTACCTGAACTGTTATTTTAAGAGTTGTTTGCAGGATCTTGGGAGTGCACACTGCATTGAAACTGGAGTCAGAAGGGAGGAGCTCAGAGGCATGGCTTCAGCTTCAACCCAGTCTCGAGGCCAATTGACTGTGATAATACTATCTCTGGACCATCCTGCAAACAACTCTTAAAATAACAGTTCAGATAAGACCAACTGTCATTCTCTCTACCCCAAGAGGGCATGAATCCTCTAAAACTAGGCTTTGGGGCAGCTATGTGCTGACACAATAAAGGCAAAGAAATATTGCTGCTTCACTGTCCTTATCCACATAGTAGTCTTAATAGTAGCTGTAGTCCATGTTTGGTTGTTTGTCCCTTCTTGAGTGCCAACACCACTCTAGATGTCTGTTCTCTCATTTCATATCCCCCAAATTTTTCCATGAACCCTGGAGACTGACAGAATCCATAAGGGGCCAGGTCATATAGTCATGATCTGATCCAAGGCCTTGGACCTATAACTGTTGTTTAATGACCAGTTATAATGGCTTGGAAATGGTGCTTTATGATCCATAAGGTACATCCAGCCCACATAAGACACTCCCCACCATGGTCATGTGATCATGATTAAGGTGCTTAGCATTTCAAACTTAAAACTGGTTGCCAAGTGCCCTGTAATAATGTGATTGCCATTTGCAATCCTGTGCTAGCTTCCCCAGAAAATCAATGAGGAAGCTCACAGAGGTGGTTATAAGCCACTGCCATCTGCCAAAGGATTTCCCCTCCTTTCCATGCATGGGGGTGGGGAGGGAGAACAGAAATTCTTTGCTGCAGAAACAAAACTCAGATCTTCGGAATTCCCACTTCACATGCATTCCCTTCTGTGTATAGAGGGGAGTGCCAGTCCTCCTTTGCAAGCAGTGATTTTTCTCTACTTAACCACAACTGGGAAAGCCATCACTACAGTTGTTCAGCAAAGCGATCATGTGGGCATTTTACTTAACAATGACATTTCTCAACAACTAAGTCCCAATTATGGTCACAGGTTGAGGAGTATTATATTGTAAGGTTAATAGAATCTTATTTATCTGAAAGTACTTCTCTCCCACGCTCTTTACAGTCCAAAAACTAGTGTGGGTTTTTTCTGAACCTGTTGGCTTGCCCATATTCCTGTTAGAGACTAAGCTTCATCTTATCTGATTGTTCCCTTGGTTGTGTTTCATGCCCCTTCTCCCAAGGTCATTCCCACATACTGTTATAGACAGGAAGGTTGTTTTGCAGCAGTAAGGCTGGTATAGTAGCAGAAATGCTAACTGATTCCTAAAGCCAAGTTAATGAACAGGATCTCACCTCTTCAATCTGTGAAGGAGCACTCATGAAAGCCTTAAGTAATTATTGTATGACAATTGCTACACCACTATCCCTGCCCTCAGGTCTCAGTTCATGTCACATCCCAAACCCAGCTGGATACATTTCTGGAAGAGGTACCCCCTTCTCGACCCAGCCTCTCAGATTAAATCACAAATGAGAGAGGCTTTATTACAGGCCAAATTGATACTTAGTAGCAGCAGCCAAAAACTAAGGCCTCTGAAGGTCTGCTGGTCAGGTATATGGGTTGAGTTTAAGGAGCTGAAATACAGAACCAATATAAGCATCTATATCATTTTCCCTAAGAACATCCCATTCACCATATCTCACGCCTGTCACCATCATTATATGTGCCCCAATTCCCCGACAGGCTCCAACATCTCCTAATCCAACAACAACAACAACAAAAAAACAGGTTCAAAGGCAAGGAGTAACTGTTTCATTTATTAAATAAAGTATTGAAATATAAAGTCAGACCTAAGAAATAAATTCACTTCAAAACTCTAAAATTTTAACTTATATCACTTATCATTATTCCTAAAAAGCACATGATCTAGTTAAAAAATAAAAAAATGAATGTTAAAAACAATATTAAGTTCTAAATGTCTTCCCCTTCTACCTGGATGATTTCATCAAAATTAACAATAAAACTTCTTTCCACTTAAACCTGTATTCTTAAGTATCTGACTTTGCCTTGTATATGACATGTGATATAAAGAGAAGCCATTCTTGTTTAAATTCCAATTTCTTTTCTTAATGTTTGTTTTCCTTATGCTGCCAAGAAAATTCTTCCAAAACTCTCTAAATGCACCTGGGAAAAAAATCATAATCACTGAACATCAGTTTAAATCCTGTTAATCCAACAAATACATCGTCATTCGTGGCACACATATTCAAGAAGGTATGTATAGTATTATGTGAATACAGCCTCAAATGACTACTGTATCAGCAAGTTGATCAAATAACAATTACTACTACTATACTACATGTAGTCCTCAACTTAAAACATATCATTTAGTGACCGAAGTTACAATGGGGCTGGAAAAAAGTGACTTATGAAAGTTTTTCACACTTACAACTATTGCAGCACCAAGGAATATGTAATCAAAATTCAGACTCTTGGCAACTGACTCATATTTATGACAGTAGCAGTGTCTGATGGTCATGTGATCATCACCTTTTGTAACGTTTTGACATGTAAAGCCAATAGGTTATTGTCACTACTAACTTAGTAACTGCAGTTAATTCACCTAATAACTACAGCAAGAAAGGGCGTAAAATGGGGCAACACATAACAACTGTCTTGCTAAGCAACATAAATTTTGGGCTTAGCTGCTGTCGTAAGATGAGGACTACCTGTGCTGCCGTAGGTAAAGTTACACCATAGAAAGACATGCAAAATTTGAAGTATACTGCTCAAACATTAACAAAGCAAAAGTAAAAAATATCATAGCTTTGGTTGCATTCACATATTGCAATATATGGTTTGTTTTTATCATCAAGATATGTATGATTTCCACAACATGCTATTTTCTATGGTTTTCTATTCAAACCATAATGCTAGATTCAAACATATTCTAAGTCAAAATCAATCACACAATGAGTTAGCAGAATGTATAAGCAGGAGTAGGAGAAAGGTACGAGAAGAAGGAAGGGGAAGGAGAGAAGGAAGGAGGAAAGTAGAGAAGGGAGGGAGGGAGAAAGGAAAGGGAAAGGAAAGGAGGATGGAAGGGAGAGAAAAGGAAGGAGAGAGGGTAGGAAGGGAAAGAGGAAGAGCAGGAACAAAGGAGAGGTAAGGGAAGAAGGAAGGAGGAGAGGAGGAAGGAAGAAAGTAGAGAAGGGAGGGTGGAAAGAAAGAGGTAAGGAGAGGATGATGGAAAGGAGAGAAAGAGGAGGAGAGAGGGTAGGAAGGGGAAGAGGAAGAGCAGGAGTAGGAGAAGAAGGAAGGGAAAGGAGAGGAGGAAGGAAGTAGAGAAGGGGGAGGGAGAAAAGAAAGGGAAAATAAGGTGGTGTTACAACAGGAGGAAGGGATGGTAAACAAAGCAAACCAAACTATATATTATAACCTATTAAATGAAATAATAAATGTATAAGAATGATAAATGTTAAAACACCTGTAACCAAACAACATGCTGTATGTGATGGGTTTTTTTTTCATTGTTGTGTGTATGTGTTGTCTATGTAATAAAAATAAAAATAAAAATAAAATGTTATCTTCAAGAATGACCATTGGCTTACCTGAAAGCACCTTTTCTGTGCCCTGTGGGAGAGTCCAAGCAAGGGTTAAATTCTATCCTTCTGCCCAATGGACTGGATTGAAATTTGTGACCACGCCTCCTGGTCTCCCGGTATCTTCAGTTTTTCAATGAAAGCATGGTCCCCAAAGGTAAGTCAATGTCAATGTTCCATCCTTCCCAACAACATCCACAGACGAAAAGTAAGAACAAATGCGATGGGAATGAGATAACCTCAGGGTGGGATTGGACTCTCCTGCAGTGCACAGAAAAGGACCCTTCAGATAAGCCAATGGTAATTTTCCTCTGCGCTGCTTGGAGAGTCCAAGCAAGGGACATACCCAAGCAAAAAAATGTCCAAGGGCGAGAACAGAGTAACAACCGAACCCTAATGCGTCTCAGAAACAACGCCCTGCAACACTCCTGCCAAAGGCAGCATCTGCAGACATTGGGACACCCAAGTTGCCGCTTTGCAGATCTCCTCGATCGACGCCTGAGTGGCCCAGGCCGCTATCGTGGCCGCACTGTGTGTGGAATGTGCAGTCACTCGAGAAGGAACGTGCCTGTCCCGCTATTCATAGGCAAGGGGGATGCAAGCCTTGGAATCAAGGCTCCCAATGGTAGACAATGTGACCTTTCGACCCAACGAGGTCGGTTGAAAAGCGACAAACAAGGCCTCCAACCGGCGAAGGGGGGCCGTGCATCTGATGTACCTCTTGACTGCCCTCCGAACATTGAGGGAGTGCCAACGACGCTCCCTTGGGTGATTCGGGCATGGACAAAAGTCTGGAAGGACAACTTCCTGGGCACGGTGAAAATACAAATTAACCTTCGGTACAAAAGACGGATTGAGACAGATGACAACCCTGTCTGAGTATCCACTCAGACAGGGTTGTCCTCTGTCTCGATCCATCTTTCACAAAGGATTGGTACACAAATCGTCTCGGACCGATAGGGCTGCAATTTCTGAAACCCTGCAGGGTGAAGTAATGGCAAGAAGTAAAGCAGTTTTAAGTCAGATTCATGACGTAGTGGCTCAAAGGGGGGGGGGTGTCAGTAAGCGCCCTGAGCACAATGGCAAGATCTCTGGAAGGAAAATGATAGACAACCTGGGGATTTAGGTTGGAGGCTCCATGCAATTAGCTGTGTACTTCCGGGTGCCTGCTGAGTGGATACCATTTGCCATATGAGAGCACTGTGGACAAAGCTGCTACTTGGCCATCGTAAAGTGTTAGCGGCTAGCCCTCTATCAAGGCCCTCCTGTAGAAACTCTAGAATTTGAGGAAGGGAAGCGGGCTTTGGTTGAAGATGTTTTTTGCCCCAGGTAGCAAAGGTGGTCCAAGTGACGTCATAGATCTGTGTGGTGGAGGCTCATCTGGAGGCTTGGATGGTGTTGGTCACCTTGGTAGAATAGATGGCTCTTCTCAGGAGGTCCCTCTCAAGTGCCATATGGTTAGCTTGAGCCACTGGGGCTCCGGATGCGTAACCGCTCCCTGGCTGAGAGAGATCGACTCCTGAGGAATCCTCCAGGGATGTGCGATGGATAGGCAACTCCGATCGGCAAACCAAGTCCGCCTGGGCCAGTATGGAGCCACCACAAGAACCTCTGCTTGCTCCTCCAGAATCTTCCTGATCAGTGGGGGAAAGGCATAAGGTAGCCTCGGGGGCCAAGGCATCAACCACTTCCACCCGGGGACATTGGAACCTGGTGAAAAATCAGGGGAACTGAGCGTTCTCCGGAGTAACAAATAGGTTGACCAGGGGATGACTGAACCTCTGGGATAATTGGTGAAAGAGGCGCGGATGGAGGCGCCACTCCAAGTTGTCTAGCCTGATGTGGCTCAGCCAGTCCGCCTGGACGTTGTTCACAACGGAGATGTGCTCCACCCGAATGGATTGCAGGTAACATTCCACCCACTAGCCAATCGCTTCCGCCTCCGTCATGAGGGATCGGGACCTGGTACCCCCTTGGCGATTTATGTTCGTCTTTGTTGCCACATTGTTGGTGAGGACAAGGACATTTTGATGCTGGATGCTGTGCTGCAACGTCCAAAGCACTAGCCTAACTGCCCTCAGCTCCAACCAATTGATGTTGTGCGAGAGGTTGCGAGCTGACCACTGTCCTTGAGCCACTAGGGTGCACAAGTGACCTCCCCAGCTGAAGAGACTGGCATCAGTTGTGACGGTCAGCCTGAGCAGTTCCTTGAAGTAAGTCCCTTTCAGGAGGGCTGGTGAAAGCCACCACCGGAGAGACCGAATGACTTTGGTGGGTAGACGTACCTTAACCGGTGAATTGCTGGTCTTTGCTCTCTGCATTGGCAGGAGAAACCATTGCAGATCTCTCGTATGAAGCCTCGCCCAAGGAACAATCAAGAAACACGAGATCATCTTCCCCAGCAATTGTGACAGGGTGGCAACGCGAGTGTTGGGGGAGAAATGGACCTTTTGGACCAGTTCTCAGAGACTTTTGACGCGGTCTGGTGACAGGAAGACTTGGCAAGATGAAGTGTCTATCACGGTCCCCAGGTGTAGAATCCTGGTGACTGGAGCCAGGTGGCTTTTTTCAAGGTTGATTGCAAAGCTGTAGTTCTGGAACGTCTGCATGGTGGTACGTAGACCTCATGTTGCTTGCGCTGGCGACTGAATCAAAATGTCATCTAGATAACAATATAGGCAGATCGGTCGCGATCTTAGGTGGGTGGCAACTGCAGACAGGATCTTCGTAAACATCCTTAGGGCCGATGACAGGCCAAATGGGAGAGCCCTGTACTGAAAGTGGGACCCGGCATAGAAGAATCTTAGGTAGCGCCTCTGCTCGGGTCTGATGGGAACGTGAAGGTACGCCTCCTTCACGTCTATTGATGTTAGAAAGTCCCATTGACGAATGCAGCCCAAGATGGATTGGAGGGACTGCATTTTGAACTTTTTGTAGGCCACATTTTGGTTCAACTTCTTCAAATTTAGTATCGCTCTCCACCCCACCCCCCAAGCTTCTGGGCATTAGGAATAAAATGGAATAGAACCCCCTGCGTTCTTGCCTCAGGGGAACCGCTTCTATGGCCCTGATCCATGAGGCCCCTCTTGGTGGGACACCTTGGAGTTGGGCAATAAATGAAGTGGCGCGGGGGGGGGGAGAGAGGAATTCCAGAGTGAGACCTATCCGAATCATTTGGAGCACTCATGTATCTGAGTAATCTCCTCCCATCGGATGGCAAAGAGTTGGAGCTGCGCCCCTATGGGAGGATTGGGATGGTGGTCACTTGTGCCAATGGAAGGGTTTGTTTCCAGACCCTCCCCGAAAAGGACAACGGGAGTAGGGCTGCTGATGGGCCTTGTCCCAAAATGGCTGTCGATCCTGATTGCAATCCATCCCCTGAGCATAGGAACGCTGAAAGGAGGAATTGCTGTTCGGAGGATCAGCTGGGCGGGGAGTCTGTCTGCGGGAGGACGACCTGCGGTCTGGTTTCCTGGAAAACCGAGGGCATCACCTTCCGCTTATCCTTGTTCTCAACCAAAACTGTCAAGGGCCTCCCCAAATAACTTGCCCCCGCTAATTGGAAGCAATCTTCCAATACAAACCCATATCCACGTTCCAGTGGCGTAGCCATAAGAGCCTACGAGAGGTGACATTAGAGGCCATGGCACACAAAGCAAACTTTGCAGCGTTAAAGGTGGCATCTGCAGAATATTCCACTGCGGCTACAATTTTGTTTACATTGTGTCGCACTCTGGTGTCTCCTGCTGTGAGCCTAGTGAGTAACTGACGAAGCCAGGCAAGCGTGGCCCTATTAAAGAATAAGGTGGAGGTGGCTGCCTTAATGGCCCAAGCTGCGGCTTGATTGGTCTTGTGGCAAGCCCGTTCAGCTCTTTTGTCCTCCGCCTTAAGTTCTTCTAGAAGGTCCGGTAGGAGTACTCAAGAGGAAGTGAGAGCCTGAACTGGAGGATCAACAGAGGGGAGCTTAAGAAGCTCTTCCATGGAAGGATCCACTGAGTAAAGGCATTTGTCATTACCCCCTGGGGTGGCCTGGGTGCCAGGCTGGACCCACTGGCGTTGGACCACGTCCTTAAAGAGTTTGGGAGAAGGAACAATTTCCTGGACAGGAACCTTCTCATCGAACAGACCTTTACTGTGATCCGTAGGATCTGCAGCTGCCTGATCCAGAGGCACCGCCACCTCCATGTAAGTGAACACCTGGGCCTTGAACAGGATTGACTTGAATAAGGATGGTTGAAACAATCCAGCAAAGGCTGGTTTATCTGGAATGGGGTTCTCATCATCCAATAACTCATGATCCCCAACATCCTCATCGTCCCACACCGATTCAGCACTGGCCACTGATGGGGACGGAGATGAAGGCCTGTGGGGGCGCTGATGCTATCTAGGGCCCTGAGGTGGCTGTGGAGCTAGAGGGACCTGAGGAGCTGGAGAGGTCTGAGGAATGGGAGCTGCTGGCTGTGGAACCTGTGGTTGCGCCTCACGCCTTTGGAGACTCTCAGCTATCCCTTGAGAGATTGCTGTAGCAATGACCTCTTTCATTTCTGCTGAGAGGCCTGGGTCCAGGTCTTCTACTGGATGGGTCCCCGTCACAGTAGGCCTGAGACTGGAATCCCTGGTCAGAGGAACAGGAGAAGGGAACCCCTCCCTATCAGAAACCAGGTCACACTCAAATAGGTCATCACCCCCCCCCCCAAGGAGGGAGAAGGAGACCTGTAACCCCTCGGAGAGGGAAACCTCTCTGGAAAATCCCCCACTCTCATAGATAGAATGAGGAGGAGGAGGGGCATCAACTGGATCCTGACCAATAGGACTTCCTGGCTAATCTGGCTGGTAGACTTGTGCCGCTATCTGCCTTTGGGCCTTTGCGAATTCTTTCTCCAGGGCCTTCTGGTGCCTGGCTGCATCCTTTTCCTATGCCTTGGAGGGCTTCTTGGAATAAGGCAAGCTGGCCATGGTCCCCACAAAGCCTTCCCTAGCAGTCCTGCCTGCCTTCCTAAGATAGGTCCCTGTCAGATTAGAAGACTGGCCTGCCGGAAGGGGATCCACGGAGATCTCATCCACCATGGTGGTAAATCGGCTACTGCGTTTGTCGGGCAGAGGTCTGGCGAGTGATTGCTGGTAATCCATTGGGAAGCAGAGTAAGCATGCGCCAAAAGGACACAAATAAACGCTGCCGGGGAATAGGATTGTGAAGAAATGCGCCATAGATCAAAAGGCTAGATGTGGAGGGTGGCCGCGGCCAGAGAAACCTCCGAAATGGCCTATATTCTTGACGCCTTGAGAGCGTGCTCCAATTGCTGCCCTGCCTCTCTCAAGCCGCCGCTGAGAAGACGCAGCAATTTGTGTGAATGGCGGGAATATATAATGAGTATATAATACTCATTTAATCTACTCTCCACCCTAAACATTCTTGTCATGCATATAGAACAAACTTTGTTTTGCTGAAAAATTTGCAGTTGGGATTTAGTACTGTTCATTTATATTAAAAAAAATACCTATTCTCAATCAACCCTCTCCTATGTGTTGGTATAACTTTACTCAATCTCATGAAGCAAATGTTTAGTAAGACAATTAAGAGTTCAACAGTTTATTTAAATTATTTAAAATTATTTAAAATTATTTAAAATGAAAAATTAACTGAACGTCAATACCACTGCAATTTACATTGTTTATATAGATATAATTTTAAAAAACATAATTGTATGCACATTGTTTAAATTGTACCACTTACATTATATAAATTATGCAAAATCTGGACAAATTTGTGTCAAATCACAGTGATAAATAAAATTTCCATAATGAAAATGATGGAATTCAATTTACCATATTTTCATGAACTCACACACCCTCTATAATATGATCATTAAAATGAAATTTTGCTGTAGTTTTCATTTACAAATAAAATATAATCATAAATGTTACATATGGCCGTTACAAAGTTTTGCAGTTTTCACAGGTCACTATCTATTAGCAAAATAAGAAATTCGGTTATCATTTTTCATGCTGTTAGGGGAAAAAAATCAAACCTCTATTTAGCTTGATTCCATGTATTAGAATATTATAATCCTGATTATCAACTCTTTAATAATTGATTAACAGAGGAGGATCAGAGCCATTATTATTAGTTACAGTTTTGGTTTTTACTACCACCTTTGAGTTTTAACTGTTTGTTTAGTGACCATTCAAAGTTATAACAGTACTGCAAAGTGACGTACAGCCAGTCCTCACACTTATGACCATCATAGGATCCCCATAGTCATATTTTCAAATTTTGAGTGCTTGGCAACTGGAATACATTTATGATGGATACAGTGTCTTGGGTTATGTGAGCACTATTTGAGATCTTCGCAGCTGGCTTCCAACAAAGTCAACGATGGAAAACAGATTTGCTTAATTGCAGGAAAAAAGGTCATAAAATCAGGCATAACTCATTTAATAGACGTTCCTGTCCCAATTGTAATTGTTAAGTAAAGGACTATAGTATATCATTCCTTGTACTATGTTTTTATTCTGTATAATTCCTAGTGCTTATGGAGTGTATAAATCTTAGCTAACAAATAAATGCTTCTGAAGGTTGTAAAGCACTGTGAAGCGGTATATAAGTGCTATTGCTATCAAAAATTATTTAAATGTTTCATTGGTCATAAAACTATTCTGTGGCTTTTGTGTATGTGTGTGTGCGTGCATATTTGCATGTGTGGTATAGTCTTCAATAATATTTGGATGCATTTACAACCTTGGATGGTTTAAAAATACTATTTCAAGCAACACTTTAATATAAAAAATTATTTTATTCTAATAAAGAATTGTATTATAATTAACATTTTATATATGACTGCAATTTGCAATATTTTTGCCAGTTTCCAGCATTTATTTCTGGTTTTCAGCAAAAATTGTCCTTGGAGAAAATGGATTCCCTCAGCAGCACTACAAAAAATATCAAAAGATCAGGTCTGGTCTTATGATACCTTGATTTAAAATCACAACTTAAAACTGTAATTCTGTGCTCAATTACAGTTGTAAATCAAGAACTACGTGTTATGGGCTTTTAAATGTCACAGATACCACATTAGCCTGAATTTAAAAAGAGATCAAAAGCTAGTGCAATTTGGTATAGAGTAATGGAATTATATCCTTCCCAAAAACTGACCATCATTAATTCTAGTGCTGAATTAATTCTACACACTCTTCAAAAGTAGCCATATACTATATGTGTAACAGTATTTTTAAAAGTCACCTCAATCTTATCAGCCTCAAAGAATTGTATAGTCCTTGATTTACAACCATTCATTTAATGACCAAAGTTACAAGGGCACCGAAAAAAGTGATTTATGACTATTTTTCATACTTACAACCACTGCAGTGTCTCCATGGTCATATGTTCGAAATTTAGATGCATGGCAACTGACATGTATTTATGAGAATGGCAGTGTTGCAATATCAAGTGATCACGTTTTGAAACTTGTAACAAGCAAAGTCAATAGGGAAGCCAGGTTCATTTAACAACCACTGTTACTAACTTAACAATTGCAGTCTCATAATAGCTGTGGCAAGAAAAGCTCACTTAACAACTATCTTGCTTAACAATGGAAATTTTGGGCTCAATTATGGTTGTAAGTTGAGGACTACCTATACATGCCCTTTGTGCTCAAACCGTTCCAACATCAAAAATATTTTTCTGGATACCAGTTTTGAAAGGCAGTTGCACATCTTATGTTATGGTTGCCTTAAGGACTTGTAAACAATTAAGACATTTACACCCCTGTGAAATCTATAGGACCTTAATGCATTTGAATCAAAAATACTATGCAGTTTTAATGAGGAAAATACTGTAGTATGTGAAAGTTAAAAACTCCCAAAGCAATTATAAAAATGAAAAGCAAGCAAAAACTGTTTGCAAGTACACCATCATCTTGAAAGCCCACAGATCTATGGAAATAAAATTGTATGATAACTATTCTTAACATGACTACTGTAACTGGGGCATATATTTTCACACTTAAGGAGAAAAATTCTTGATCATTTATAATTATTTTTACAAGTAATGTTTATTATGGGTACTCTTAAATGTGATTTTTAAAAATTCTTATATATTTTAAAGTAGAAACAAAAACATGATTATCATTTTGTTATTTTTATAGGTTCTATCTTGAAATAAGAAAATAAATTCTCAACTAAACAACATTCTGAAAATGTTCAACTGGTAAATAACTAGTTCACAGCACTATATACTAAGTGATCCAAGATACAATGAAAAGTGAAGAATATTAGTCTATCATAGATAAAATCAGGAGGAATATGCAGCTTAGCTAACAAATATTAAAAGGCAAAAGCACTGTCACCTGCAGCTCAATTTTTTAGATATATAAACTAGATCATAACTCAGTTCAGTCACTCCATTCATTTGATGTAGCTCACAAATGCAAATAGTCCTCAAGGTAGGACCACAACTGAGCCTAAAAATTTTACAGTTAAACTAGACATTTCCTGACTTTTGCTCCATTTTAAACCTTTCTTGCCACAGTTGTTAAGTGTAGTAACAACTGCAATTTTTGTTATTAAAGTTAAATGAACCTGACTTCCCAATTGGCTTTGTCAGAAAATCACAAAGGGTGATCACATGATCCCAAAATACTTCAACCTCCAAGCATCTGAATTTTCATCACATGTCCTTGGGGGTGCTGTAGTAATCGTAAGTGTGAAAAATGGTCATAAGTCACTTTTTTCATTGCAATTTTAACTTCACCACTAAACAAATGGTTGTAAGCTGAGGACTACTTGTGCTTATTCTGTTTAATTAAGCATATTGGTCTCGAAAGGTGCTATTAGATTCCTAATAATTGATCCAAGCATATTAAAAAAAACCTCAAGAACATAAAACTTAGAATAATTGAAATGTTTCAGTACTGTCTTAAACCTATTAATCATAGCAAAAGCCTTCTCAAATCCACTAAAGAGAGACTAAACATTGCAGAATGTGGTAGTTCTGGTCAACATGCAAAGCACTGCATATCAATGGACAAAATCTGTGAAAATATATGATAAATGCCAAATAATTGTGAAAATATACGGTAAATGCCAAATAATTGAAGTTGTACAACTATGAAAGTTTCTGAATTCAAATAGCAAAAAGCCATGATTTTAAAGTATAGTCAATCTCTCAAAATAAACAATTTTCAAAAAGCTTGGATGTAAAATTCTTATCCACCACCATTATACATGAATCTCAGCACCAAGAACATTTTTCTCCATCAAATTATAGCTATAGTAATACAACCATATACCAACTTACAATTAGAATTACATCAGTCCTACACCACAGATAATTCTAAACACTACCTACAATTCTTGAAACCAACTCATCAGTAAGATTCAATAGCTGCAAGCAAATCATACCAAACTTAACTTTAGATTTTACAGTTTTGTTTCTACCTATTCTCTTTCCAAGAGCTGTAACCTAACAGGTTTATTTTTATATCACAAATTAAGGCAGAACAGCATCCAAAACAGTTTTACACTAGATCACTCATAAAGATTTTTGACCAAAAAAATTTAAATATCTAAGATTTACAGCCCAAATTCTGTATGTTCGTCCCCAGAACCAAATCATAGTTGTGATTTACTCCAAAACCTGCAAAAATTATTCTTCTTGGAAGGTAAATTTTCCTATATTTGTGTTGCGAATAACACAAGTTTGGAAGAAAGGCAAATATTTGTTTAATGTAAACATAGAAACTACCACATCGATATGTAGAGAATGGGTGGCATTAAACTTAAAACATTTAAATAATATTTTATAGCATTAGAAAGCACCGTGATATCATCAAACATTCTACATCAAACAATGTAGAATTTAGCAAAAAATAAAGCAGAATAGAAATAGATATAAAGTTAACTACTTTTCCACAATAAGGCTTTTTTTCCAAAAAGGAAAGATTACTCCACTTCCCACCAACCCCACTTAAGATCCTACAGCTCTGCAGGTGAGAAGAGTGAGACTGCAACCATAGCTTTATTTCTGGCGTGCCCCAAACATCTCATAATCCAGACCGGCCTCGTTTGTCTGCAAGCTCATCCGGAGCACAAGAACTAAGCCGGAGGTTGCAACTGATAGGAACCTACTGAAGAGGAAAGGCAGAGGAAAATGCAATCCAGTGTTGATTTCGTTCACCCCCTTACCCAATTTGCACCATTTAAGGCAGAGGATCGTTCTGCAGCTCATGTCGCCAGTATATTTCTTGTTTTCAGATAACCCTGTTTGCAAGATGAGAGAAAACGAGAGGGGGGGGACGGTGGCCAGAAAGAGCATCCTTGTCCTCTACTCCTCCTCAAGGCAACGCCATCCCATGCTTTATTCGAGAGGAAGCGCCGACTGACTTTCCAATTGGGCCTTCTCTCCGCGCGAAGGAAGCCAGGGCCTTTCCCGTATGACCCTTTCACTCCTAGCAAGCCTTTGCAGCCCTCTTCCACCCATCCTCCGCTGAGAAAGTGGAAAGAGGGGGCAGAGAGACCCGGGTACCGACATTCTCTTCCCCTCCCTCTTCTAGAGCAGTAGCAACAACAACCCCTGCGCTTCCTAAGCCGGTTCGTGCAAAACAGGCCGGGGAAGAAGGTACGAGATGTTTTCCACTTACTCTCATTTAACACCTCCAGCAGCTCGGCACAGCTCTCACACATTGTTCATTAAACAGCAGCAGCCGCCGCCGCCTCCTCCTCCCGACCATTGATTGATCCGCTCTCGGTCGCCGCTGATTGATTGATGGCGAATGGGGGAAGGGGAGGGGAAGAGGCCGATGGGGGGGATGGGTACCTGAATGTGACAGAAGGGGGAGAAAGGAAGGAATACTCGTAAAGGGGAGGGGGGAGAGAAGAGAGGGTTGTAAAAGTGATTGCGGGATAGGAGGAAAGTCGAGGAGACGACAGTCTGATGCAAAAGAGTTTGGCGGCCACCGAGGAATAGGAGGAGGAGGAGAAGGCGAGTCACTCACTGGCTGCTAAGGCCTCTACGTGCCGCCATTTTGCTGAGGGGGAAAGGCGGAGGGGGAGAGAGGAGGAGATTGCACGAGGGAAGGAGGCGGGGCGAGAAAGGCAAAGGGGAGTGCGAAGACCCGCGCGCGCAGGTTCTGTTCTGGCTCGGATATTTCCGGCCAGAACGGCGGGAGGCGAAGGAAAGAGAGGAGGAGTTCTTTCCTCGGGGCGTCTGGGGGCGGCGCGAACAGAATGAGAAAGAGTGCAGTTGGGAGGGCAAAATGGCGGCGAGGACGTCTCCGCCCCCGATTCATGCAAGGCGGGAGGCGTTCGGCTGCCAACGTCACCGAGGCTCAGTGGTGAACACCGTGGTGGGAGGGCGAAAGTCTTCCAGAGAATTCCGTAGTCTTTAACATAAGAAGAGATTCATTGTCCAATCAGCTATAGGTTTTTTTTTTGTATAGCACTGTTGATCATGTGAGTAAATAGAGTTTGAGTGGAGATAAGAGAAAAAATCATTTGCTGGATTAGGGCAGGTTTGAATCTTCCTTTCGCCATGTTATGTCAGTTTTCTCACCACAGTGCTCCATTTGAAGGTTATTTCGATAACTATTAACATTTTCAAACAGAGATAATAATAATAATAATCATTAAAGTAGCGAGAGATGACAGTGAAAAAGAAAGTTAAGCCAGAAGTGCAGAAAGAGAAAGAGAAAGATATACAAAGAAATGACTTCAGACTCCAATTCACAACAAAAATCAATATGAATTTACATTAAACTCAAAATTACAACATACTTTTTTTATTATCTACCATTTTGTCTAATCATCAAATCCATATGTCACAATTTTTTTTTGTTTCACCCAAAAAGTTCAAGAGGGATTTCCAATCAGCTGTAGAAAATTAGCACCGATCCGCCCCTCCTAGAGAAATGAAATATTGAAAAGTCTGAATATTATATTTCCCTGGATGAGAAAAGGAGAAATGGGTTTTTAAAGACAAAGAGCAGCTCCCTGCCCCCAGCAGATATTTGGTGCTCATTGAGCAGGACTGAGCCAGCCTAACTACAAGACAATTAGACCTCCATCTCCAAGGTGAGATTAAGACATGACCACCACCCCCAGGACATGATAGGAGTAGCCTTCTACCCATCTAGCAGCAGGGCTCACTGCATTTTGAATTTTCCTAAATACATTTCATCATCCAGCAAGGTTCAACCAAACTCATCTCAGATAACCACAGCTATGACCCCCATATAGCCCTATAGGAGTCTGACAGCAGCCAATAGAATACCTATTCTTGCATAGGAACAGGAAGCTCAAGTTCAAAGCTCAAGAGAGGGTATAAATACCTCTCACTCTCCGCTCCATGTGATCAATTGCTCAGGACCTCAAACCCATGTGGTCCTGTCCATCAATAAAACCATCTTTCCAATCAGCCTCCATGTTTTCAGTGTCTTCTTCCCCACTTGGAACTGAACCAGATGGATATTTCTTCCAACACAACATTAAAATTAATGTCATTTCCCTAATCAAAGCTGTCAATTTCTTTCCTGTCTCAGCTAGCTCCATAACATCACCATTCATTCTTCCATTGTAGGCAATATTGAATCTTTCCATCGTTGTGTATATAAAAATCAAACTGCTGTTGTTATATACAGAAACAAAGTTCCATGAGTTTTTCCAATTGTTTACCCATCAGTCCCAAAAGGAACATCTCTGGTTTAAGTCATGTATTAGTCGATCCTTGAGATTTGAGTTCAAATTTATTTAGCGTTTTTACATGTCTACCAAACATTGTAAAACGCTTGTTCTTGTTCACATTTCTAAAATACATTTGCAATGCCTTTGTACATTTTTTTCCAGTGACAAATACCAATGATACATTATTTTGTAAAAATTCTCTTGACTATTATAACAAAGTGAATTTCAATCCTTTCATATTCTCCCATTGAGCCATTTATATTATACCAAAGTTTTTATCCCACTTTATCATACATTCTTTCTCTTCATCTTCTGTTTCAAGTGTCAGTAGGAGTTTATACATTTTAGCAATAATGTGTTCATCTTTGTACATATTGTAGTTCTAGTTCAAATTCCATTTTAAAGGCTGGCTTGATAAAATCCCTTTTTTATCTATTCCTTTTGTACAGTGGTGGGTTTCAAAAATTGTTCGAACCTACTCTGTGGATGTGGCCTCCTTTGTGGGAGTGGCTTGCCACCCATATGACCGGATGGGAGTGGCTTGCCACCCATGTGACCGGATATGAAGATGCTGACGACACTTGTCAGAACCACCTTAAATTACCTCACACACAGCACTGGCATGCATAAGAATATGATATAAACTTGTTTTTTAAAAGGCATCTTTGGTTTGCGTTAAAACAACTTCAACACACGCAATGTTCTGATTGCACCACAAATGCAGTAGTTGTCCTTACCTTTCACAGAGGCACTGAGTTTTATAAATATGAGCATGATAATGTAGAATAATCATATCCAACGACCAGTAGTGGGTTTCAAAATTTTTTGGAACCTCTTCTGTAGGTGTGGCCTATTTTCCAGGTCCACTGGTGGAACCTCTTCTAACCAGTTCGGTAGATTTGACGAACCGGTTCTACCGAATAGGTGCGAACTGGTAGGAACCCACCTCTGCTTTTGTACACAACTTACAGATTAACTCAGACAGCATTCACACATGTTAAATATGGTTAGCTTTTATCTTGGATGATTTTTAATATGAGTTTAGGATACTGGGAAAATGAAGTACATTTGGAAAGTTTATGTGTTGAAAATAAGTTAATTCAGTCATCGAATTTAACTGTTGTGGAAACCAATTTTAAAAGAACTGGGGTTTTCGGGCCATATTTATGCCAAACATGCACAACTGGAACAGTTTAATGTTTTTGTTTCATTTATTAAATTGTTTGTACAAATATCATAATTATGTGGCTTTACAGCATAAATTAAACAATAAGTTAAAACAGCCAAAAGCCAACCCCCACCCCCCCCAAACAGTGGTGGGATGCTGCCAGTTGAACAACCAGTTCGGTGAGTTCATGCTTTGTGTGTATGTGTGTTTTGCACGAGCGGTGCTAAAAAAGGGAGCATTTAGAAGCTCAGCTGCTTACCTTCTAAGTCAGCAATGGTAAGTAAAACAGCTGAGGGGGGGAATCAACTGTGCCACACAATTGAGATGAGTTAGAAGGCAGGAAATAAAGGACAGGATAGAGCAGGGATGGGTGGGCAGGCCCAGCTGATTATCGGAGTGAACCGGTTTGGTCCCAGCTGATCGTTGGAGCTACCGGTTTGCCCGAACCAGTCCGAACCGGTAGAATCCCATCCCTGCCTCCAAATACAGCACAGTTCACCACCATCCTTAAAGAACTAAACAAAATTATTTTGATGGTCTTGGGGAAGAACAACAACCAAGGACCAAGCCTAATTCAGGGGTCATGATGTTCCAAAGTACTGGAGCTTTGCAGAAAAACCCTTCCCTCAAGTCCAAGTCCCCTCATTTCTTTGGAGGTGAGGCAAGTTCACTAAATAGCGCTTCCTTGATACAGGACACATGTTATGTTGAAAGAGATGGATCCTTAAAGAATTTGACACCATCTAGATAGGGCTTTAAACAGTGTCTCTGGTGAACAAAACTGTTAAGATGACAACAATGGCTACATGATCAAAGCCACCCCTATTTATGTGAAATATATAGCCATGATTGCCATTTTATTTTATTTTTTTATTCTTATAAAGACAAAGACACTTGGATGTAGAGATAATGCTTTAAAATGGGTTTAGAATAGGTTCTGAACAGAAGTGTTTTTCGGCTTCTGTGATAAATATTGTAACGTGTTTCTGTTATCCTAGAATGATTTGCACCATGTATCCTAAATCAAAACATACAATGAGTTAACTCAGAACTTATTTACAACAATCACAAATGTTTGTGTGATTAACAGATAACTCAAAATAGTTTCTACCAGGAAATAAATTCTTCTATTAAAACCTGTACAGCGTTTTCTACATTTTCTAATAAATAGCATGACATGTTTATAATTACTCCAGGAGAATGTTTAATGTTTAATAAATTTATATGCCGCCCAATCCCGAAGGACTCCGGGCGGCTTACATAAAAACAATTTAAAAGAATGCTAAAAAATTTAAAAAATAGAAAGACAAGGCAAGTTAAAAAGACACAACATGCACTCAACCTTAGTGGGGCTGGACCTCATTCAAGAAGTCAACAGCCCCAGGCCTGCTGGAAAAGCCAGGTCTTAATAGACTTTTGGAACGCCACGAGAGTGGGGAGGGTCCAGATCTCTGGGAGTAGATCGTTCCATAGGGCCGGGGCAGCTACAGAGAAGGGCCTCCCCCGAGGAGCCGCCAGACGACATTGTCTAGTTGATGGCACCCAGAGAAGGCCCATCCTGTGAGATCTTATCGGACGCTGGGAGGTATGTGGCAGGAGACGGTCTCGTAGATATCCAGGTCCTAAGCCATGTAGGACTTTAAAGGTGATAACCAGCACCTTGAAGCACATTCAGAGACCGATCGGGAGCCAGTGCAGCTCACGGAGGATGGGTGTAACATGGGTGTATCTCGGTACACCCAATATTGCTCGCACGGCTGCGTTCTGGACCAGTTGTAGTCTCCGAACACTTTTCAGGGGAAGAATGTAAATTCTTCCAACTCCCTCATATAAGGAACAATCATACTATTCTTTTCGGATAAGCAATGTGCAGAAAAGGAGTAATAGTAAGGGTAAAGGGAGAAAAGCAATATCACCACAACATTTTAGTGCGCGCTTAACTTTTAAAGTAAAGATAAAGGTTCCCTTTGCACATAGGTGCTTGTCGTTCCTGACTCTAATGGGCAGAGCTCCGTTTCAAAGCCGAAAAGCCAGCACTGTCCAAAGATGTGGTCATGTGGCCTGCATGACTAAACGTTGAAGGGGCACAGAACACTGTTACCTTCCTACCAAAGTGGTCCCTATTTTTCTACTTGCATTTTTACATGCTTTTGAACTGCTAGGTTGGCAGAAGCTGGGACAAGTAATGGGAATTCACTCCGTTACACAGTGCTAGGGATTCGAACCACCGAACTGCCAACCTTTCTGATCAACAAGCTCAGTGTCTTAGCCACTGAACCAGCGTGTTCCATTATTAATCTTAACTTTTATTTAGTTTTAAATAGTGCATTTAGTTATTTAAAATTAATTAGTATCTTTAATATTTAGTACAGTATTACTAATCTAGTGTGTTACGTTTTGCTGATATTTAAAAAAAACTGGAATCCAAGAGCCTTGAACAACTGACAATGCAACAGTAATTAAAAAGCAGAAGCAAAAAAAATTCAAAGGGAAAGACCAAAAGGAACAATTCTGATATTTTGCAGGGACAAAATTCTAGGCGTTCCAAACAAGCCAAGGCTACACAGACTTCTGGGCAACTAAAACTACGGTAAATTTAGCCTCAGTGCAAATATACCTTATGTGAGTCTTTTTTACTTTCTTCCTTTGCAACTTCTGCTAATAACCTGGTTCTTTACTTGGCTGGGAAATTGCCTAGTGGATTATTTCTCTTCCTCCAAAGATAAGACTTCAATGGGAGATACAGGGGAAGATGCTATTAAAATTACATGCAACTTAAATGGGGATTTGGATTTGGTTGCTAAGAATTGCCATATAATGAACCAAATGATTATTTCAATATTTGATCAGTGGATAGTTGCCAACCAGAAAACAGACAATCTGTATTGTGGTCGGATTACCTGTAGGACCATTTCTCCCTGATCTGACAGGAGAGGCATGCTCTGGTTCTTGTCCATTAGGGAGCACCATCAGACAGAAGCCAGGGGGACAGTCTTCTGTGTTGTGTACATGCCCTCTGCAACATCATTGTGGTGGAGAGCAGACTTGCCTGGTTTTGGTAGTCTTTCGCAAGGCCTTTCGCAAGACGATATGGCTTTGTTACTAAACTTGGGACACCAAGTATGTGCCTAAGCCCATATCATAGTTGTTTTAATTCTTGTGTTGGTAATCTTTTGTCTTGGCTGCTGCAAATTTCACTTGTTTGTTGATGTTTTTATCATGTTTTAATACTTGTTAGCTGTCCCGAGTCATGTATTTGAGATGCACAGCATTATAAATTTAATAAAGTCTCTAATAATAAATTGATAATAATTTTAAAAACTTATTTATAAATAGTAATACTCTTAAATAGTAATAAATAAGGCATGAACAAAATGACATATCTAGTTTACATCCATTTTATACTTTTTCATAGTTGTATGTCTTTGAAAGCAATCTATGCTTGTAACATGCCTGTATATTACTGAATACTCTTTTTTCTTTAACTTCTCACCTGTCTTTTTGATGAACTCAATCTTTCATTCACAGCTTTCTCAGACCCTCCTTCATATATTTCTATTGGCATTCAATCCTCATTCCTTATCAACCGACCCATCTTCATCAAAACACTTCAACTTCTTTGTATTCAATTGTAGAATAATATAATTGAAAGATTAGAAGCAGAGGTGGTATTCAACCAGTTCGGACTGGTTTGGGGAAACTTGTTGTTAAAATTCTGCCCAGTTCAGCAAACCGGCTAATCCCATCACTGGCTGGCCTCACCCCACCCATTTTTGGGGCTGTTTTCAGGCCATTTGGATGTTCAGTAGTAATAAATAAATAAGAGAGGGAAACTGTACCTCGTAGAGGCCTTTGAAGTGAGTGGCCAGGAGGCAGGGCTGGGTGTAATAAGAGACATTGAGTTGGCCATGCCCACCCAGTCACATGACTACCCAGCCATGCCTACCTATCAGTCATTAGGGCAGAGAACCAGTTGTTAAATTATTTGAATCCCACCACTGATTAGGGGTCATTTACTCCATCTTCATGTTTAGTGCAGGATTGTTAAAGCACCCAGCTTCAAGTTGAGGAACTCCAGTGAAAATAATTCACTGTTTTATATGGCAGTTTGTTCCTTTGGCTGACAGCTTGTACTATCAAAAATTTCCTCCTGATACCTAGCTTGAATATATTTCCATGTAGTTTTAACCATTGGTTTTAATCTAGAACTAGAAAGTAACTGTAGTTTCTCTTCTATGTAAGAATCCATCTGATATTTGAAGAATGTTATTATATCTCCTTTAACTATATCTTCTGCCTACCAAATTACACTGTTCCTTGAACTATTCCTCATAGTCTTCTTTGTAATCCTTACCTGAACTTGCTGCAATCTGACTTTTTTTTTCAAATTATGCTTCCCCAAATTGGACACAGTATTCCAAATGTTTTCTGAACAGGGCAGTCAAGTAGAATAATCACTTTCTGTGATCTAAACTCAGATCTCCTGTTAATGTATCTGGAGATAGCATTTATTTTTTTAGTAGCTGCTGGCTCATGTTTAATGTGCTTGACAAGATCACCCAGCTCTTTTTTACATGTACTACTGCCAAGCAAAACTTCCTCCTTTCTATACCTGTGCCTTTTGCCTACCTGGATGGAGAACTTTTAATTTATTTCTTTTAAGTTCCCTTCTATTCTTTTCACCTCAGTGCTCCAGCCTGTATAGATCTTTTTGAATTTTCTCTCTTTTCTCTAAACCAGAATTGTCAAACTCCTGGCCCACGGGCCGGATGCACCATGCACTGGTAACGCCCATGCACGGTTTAGCGAAGGGAAAAAAGTCCCAATACATCATGTGATGTTGCCATGATGATGTGAGTTGGACACTCCTGCTGTAAACTATTACTATTACTTCTCTTAGCTAGGTGTAATTTGCAATCTTTTTAAGTATTCCCTCGGTCTAACTCATTGTTCAATAGTACTGAGCCCAGAATAAGGGAGACCTTGTTTCCTAACTGAATTGGAACCATTAATGAGGGTGCTTTGATTGTGATAATTCTGTGAGTCCATTTAAGCTTAGATTTAGGGAAGTATATTCATGTACATAGCCGTTTTCCTTCTTTTGACAAGTATTCAGGTCCTTGAGACAGATTACATATTACACACTACCTTTCTATCAGGGTTTGCATCTAATAGTTTCTCCATTACTTTCCCTATCTTTAGCATATTTTCTACCAAGCTACTCTCTCAAGTAGAGCAGGGGTAGGTTGCTGCCAGTTTTACTACTGGTTCGCAACCAGCACACAGCATGCATGCATGCTCACTTCGATTGTGCGTGTGCCAGATGCGCACTGTGCACACGTGCACTGTTCAATGTAAATTGTTCTTCATGCATGTGCAGAACAATTTACAGTGAACTGTGCATGCACAGTCATTAAAAACCAAAATGGCAGCAGCCCAGCAGTGGAGAGGGAACCGATTCGGGGGCGTGGCAGGTTCTGTGACCCAGGCCTGAATTCCAGTACTGGTTTAGCCAAACGGGGCTGAACTGAGAGCAACCCACCTCTGAAATAGAGCTATTTGCTCTAGCTTTTACTATTGATGTGTAATTTGCAAGAATTCACTACATTTTTTTACCAAACACAACTATCATAAATTTTAACGTATTAATTTTCAAATGCTCATGATATCATATAATCTATTTAACATTTGTTGCAATTCATTTATATAAGCATATATGGTATATATTGATGTCCGCAACCAACAGATCTCTAAGATCACTATGAATATTCCTTATATTCATAGGCAGTTTTGACTTCTGGCAATTGCCTGGCAAATATTTTTGGAAATGGATTGTCATTGGCTTTTTTCTTAGGGCCTGGGGAGAGTGATTGACCCAAAGTTACCCAGATACACTATATTGCCAAAAGTATTCGCTCACAACTGCTTCTGATTATTTGGATGGGTGAGCGAATACTTTTGGCAATATAGTGTAGTTTATTTAGTTTAAATTGAGATATTTTAATCAAAATAGAAAAGTAATTATTACATGAGTAATTCATTTAAGGAAGTCCACCAAGCTCCCTTAGTTAAAGATATTCTATAAAAAATAATGGACTAAACTTCCTCCAAACTAATGTGTAGGACTGATCAGTAATTATTGGAAACTTTCGGTTGCAGTTATTGCTATCTAAGGTGAGTTCTCTTTTTTTAATTTTAGGGCTTGTATTGAAAACAAATCACATTTTACTTTTATGTAGAAATATTGAAAATTAAAAAAGATTCACAAACTTTTAAGCATTGCTGTCAAACAATCCCTAGTAACATGCATGGAAACATTTCAGAAAACAATAACAAAGCAAATAGAGGAATCAGTCGTCTCAGTAATGAGAGTTACACCATCTGAGTCCAGTAAAGTGAAGGTCCCTGAGAGCTGAGGTACGTACAAGGATCTTCTTAGACTAGCTGAACAGTAATAATAATTGTCCCAGTTCTTTGCCTATGTCTAATATTGTTCCTTAACCAGAAGAAAGACAGTTTTCAGTCAAATTAATCTGAATAAAAGGTAAGTAAACAGTCTTCATTCTTGTTCCTGGTGATTTCTGCTGCTTTCTGGAATTTCTATGGAACATAAGGCATAATCACAAGCACAAAACATTATTGAATTAGAAGCCCTGAATAAGTGTTGGATCAGTGTAGCTTATCTCCACCTCTTGGCAAATCAACCATTTGTATTTGTCATCACCTCACTATCTTTCTCCTTTACTATTTTTTCTTCTTTCAATAGGCTCATGTTGTTTTTCAGATCTTTAAAGAAATCCTGATTTTTCAGAAACATTGTTTATTTCCATGACTTTACAGGAGGGGATAAGTGGAAGTAGATTGTCACTTTCCTCTTAGGCAGCTTTGTATCTTGCATTTTTGGAAAATCTCTTACTGCAAACTCAAGAAATAAGAGGATGATGATAGCCTATTCTATGACTTAAATGTCATCCCTGCTAGTTTACTGCATCTTGCAACTGACTCAAAAGATGAATGAAAGCTATCTTCTTATCTATTATAGATGGCTTGTCCCCCCCATCTAATTTTTTCAATTCTAAAAAGAGGGTCTTCAAGAGTCTATTGAAGCTAAATTATTCCTGTTTTATTTTGCTTTATTTTCCTCCACTGTTTTCCCATAACAGATTTTAAGTTCTTTGGGGGCAGTGTTTCTTTAAGAAAGAAGTTAAGATAGGCAGTATAGAGTGACAAGTATCCTTTCCTCATCTCAGATTTTATTATTACCCAATCCCCTAGAATGCAGGCTGACTGAATGATAAATTCCACACTTTCGTAAATGGTTAAGTGTCAATTGTTAATAGTTCAATTTCAGAGTTGATTTCTTTAAAAAAAAACTTACGTAAGAGCCATGTGTCTCCAGTAACATGTTGCTATTTTATCAGTCCTTAGAAGTTCACCCTTTATCTTCCCTGTTCAGTCCTGTTTTGTTTTTTTATAAAGGAGTTTTTTTTTTAAAAAGGTAGATAACTGATCTATGATTTCCAGCTTCAATCACCCTGAAAAGGCAACAAAAGAAGAAACTGGAAAAATCTGAGTTTACACTTTTATATATATAATTTCTCTGATTTATTTTAAATATCTATGCTTTTCTTTCTTTCTTTCTTTTTTGTTAAAAGGTTTTTATTTTCCATTTTCATTTTCATACACTCACATATATACTGTGCATAGCCGGCGCCATACAACATTAAACAATAATCGCAGCAATTCCTCTTGTCAACCATACCCCCCAAAAATAGAGACCCAATATACCTCTTCCACTCTCCGTACACCTCTTTCTTCCATCCCCCTCCAACTTTCTATCTTCCCTCCATCATCCCCTCTACCCTACTTCCCCCCCCTCTACCACTCCTCTCTCCCGATCCACTCCCCCCCCTTCCTTCTCACCTTCCCTCCCATCCTCTCTCCCGTCCCTCTCTACCCATCTTTCTTCTATCCCACTCCTCCTCCCCTTGGTGTATTTCCACTATATGTCAATGTACTTAACTTATCCTATTTTTACAGAGAAATTAAAGAAAAACAGTATACACGTGAAATCGCATTACATTGAAATCTAACACATCGTATCTAACCTAGTATATATCCCTCCCTCACCCCACCCTCCCCCCCAACCCCCCATCTCCCTCCCCCCCGACTTCCCAGAGCCCGTACACAGTATAGATTTTTAACAAACATAGTCTAAAATATATTGAGAAGAAAAGAATAAGAAATTAATAACATCTCTACATTGAGCTTAGCTCCTTCTTGCTAAACTAGCTTTGAACAATTTAAATCATTCCTGATCTTAAGCATAGGCTATCTGGAATTTCTTAGTCCCGTATTTGTTTTGTATATAGTCAATCCATTTTTTCCAGTCTCGTTTATATATCTCATTTGAATGGTCTTTAAGATATGCCGATATTTTAGCCATCTCGGCTAAATTTGTAACTTTCAATGTCCATTCTTGAGTTGTAGGCAAGTCTTCCTTCTTCCAGTATTGCGCCACCAACAATCTTGCTGCCGTTATCAGGTGCAGAATCAGGTTAGTCTCTACCACTGTAAAGTCAGTACTTATACCTAGTAAAAATAACTGAGGAGTAAACGTTATCCTTCTTTTAAAGATATTTTGCATAATCCACCATATTTTTATCCAAAACGCCTTAACCTTTTGGCAGGTCCACCATATATGAAAATATGTAGCATCGAGAGAACCACATCTCCAACATTTAGGCTGTAAATTCAGATACATAGAAGCCAGCTTTTTAGGATCTAAATGCCATCTATAGAACATCTTATAAAAATTTTCTCTCAGATTTTGAGCTTGTGTAAATTTCACATTTCTTACCCAGATTCTTTCCCATGTATCCAACATTATTGGTTCTTCAATATTTTGAGCCCACTTTATCATGCAATCTTTAACTAATTCTGTTTCCGAATCCATCTGTATTAATACATTATATATCCTCTTTATGTGCATTAAGCTTTGATCTCTTATTTGTTTAAACAGATTATCCTCAACTTGGATAAAACCAATTTTTTTATCTATTTTCCACCTGGCCTGTAATTGCCCATACTGGAACCATGTTTGAACTACCTTCTCCTCTTTTAATACCTCTAAAGATTTTAGTTGTAGTATTCCCCTTTCCAAAATGAGAAGCAATTCTATCCTGTTTTTGTGCTATATTCATATTTTCAATTGCATGTCTAGGAATTGCCCACATGGGTATCTTGTCATTTAATTTATATTGGTATTTTTTCCAGACCCGCAGTAAAGTATTTCTTAAAATATGACTTTTAAAATTCTTGTCCAATTTTTTGTTGAATAACAAGTAAGCATGCCAACAATATACCAGATCGTGTCCCTCAATACTCAATATTCTATTATTAGTTAAATGAGTCCAATCACTAATTGCAGATAGCGCCACTGCATCATAATATAGTTTTAGGTTAGGTAATTTCAAGCCTCCTCTCTCGCGTACATCTTGCATTATTTTCAGCTTTACCCTCGGCTTCTTTCCTGCCCATACAAATTTGTTGATACCCTTCTGCCATTCTAAAAGATTCGCATCTTTTTTAAGTATAGGTAACATTTGGAAAAGAAATAAAAATTTTGGTAAAATGTTCATTTTCACTGCCGCTATTCTACCCAGCAAAGATAAGTGCAATTTCTCCCATTTTTTCATCTCTATCTGTATACTATGCCAAAGTGGTTCATAATTATACTTATATAGTTTCCCATTTGAAGTTAAAATATTAACTCCAAGATATTTAACTTTTTTGACTACCTCACATCCTAGCATTCCTCCTAATTCTTCCTTTTGTTTAGTATTCATATTTATAGCTAGTATTTTTGTTTTTCTTAAGTTTATTTTAAAACCAGACACTTGACCATATTGATTAATCGTATTCATTAAAACCATACTGGATTCCTGCGGTTGTTCCAATATTATGACCAGATCATCCGCAAAAGCGCGCACTCTGTATTCTTGCTGCCTAATCTTAATCCCTTTTAGACCATCCAAGCCCCGTATTTTATTCAACAATACTTCCAAAGTTATAATAAACAATAGTGGGGACAAAGGACAGCCCTGTCTTGTACCTTTTCCAATTTGAAAAGAGTCTGTTAAACTTCCATTGACTATGATTTGTGCTATTTGCTGTTGGTATATTGCTTTAATTGACTGTAAAAAATTATCTCCTATCTGCATTTTTTGCAATATCTTCAACAGAAATTGCCAATTAACTCGATCAAAGGCTTTCTCAGCGCCACGCAGCAGGAATTTGGTTGTTCTTGCATTAATAATTAATCTAAAATTACTTTTCATCTGTCTCCCCTGTATAAAACCTGTTTGTTCGGTGTGTATCAATTGTTGAATAACCAGCATTAACCTATTTGCTAGTATTTTAGTAAAAATTTTATAATCTACATTAAGTAATGAGATAGGTCTATAATTTTTTGGTTGGGTAGTATCTTGATCTTCTTTGGGTATCAAAGATATAAATGCTTTCTTCCAAGATGGAGGCACCTTGCCTTCCGTTTGAATCTTATTAAATAATTCTCTAAGAGGTTCTACCATTTCTAACTGTAAATTTTTATAGTAAACCGCTGTCAAACCATCTGTACCTGGTGCCTTCCCTAACTTTAACTGCTTAATTACCTGTAAAATTTCCCCCGAGGTTATTGGTTGATTCAATTTTTGCCTGTGCTCTTCTCTAACTGAGGGTATTTTCTCTTTATCTAAATATTTGTCTATATCTAAACCATTAATTTTATCCCCTTTATACAATTCTGTAAAAAATTCCCGAAATGCCTTTTGAATCTCATCCTGTTGAAACACCTCCTTCCCTCTGTAAGTCATTTTAGATATATTTTGAGTTTTCTTTTTTTTCCTAATCTGATAAGCTAACCATCTGCCAGGTTTGTTTGCGTTACAAAAAGTATTGTGTTTTGCATATAATAAGCTAGTGGCTACCTGGTCAGAGATCAACATGTCAAATTGAGATTTTAATATGGTTATTGCTTCCTTAACCTTTGTATCGCCTGGATTCATTGTTAGCTCCAACTCTTTCCTCTTAATTTCCTCTTCCAATTCTGTTCGTTTTAGCCCTTGTTTGTATCTATGTGTTTTATTTATATTCATCAGCACTCCTCTCATATACGCTTTGCTTGCATCCCATACAAATTCCATAGATGTACCCTTATTCATATTAAACACAAAGTATTCAGATAACAATTTTTTACAATCATAAATATACTTTTCATATCTAAATAAGTTTTCATTCAATCTCCAAGACCTTCTTGCTTGCACTGCCCTTCCCAATTCCATCTAAACTGGATTATGATCCGAAAGGCCCCTAGCCGCAATCTTTGTCTTCTTCACCCTAGAAAGCAAGTCATTAGTGATTAGTATAAAATCAATCCTTGAAAGGGATTGATGTCTGTCAGAAAAGAAAGTGAAATCATATTCCTCTGCATTTCTTTCTCGCCAGATATCTCTCAGTTCAAAGTCGTCCATCATGTCAAAAAAAGGTTTGGGTAACTTTGCTCGCATCTTGGTATTTAGGCGAGAAGTCTTCTTATCTCTTTTAGTGTCTATCACACCATTCCAATCACCCAATATGTACAAGACCTATAGTCCCACTGTACTAATTTAGCATGAAGATTTCTATAGAATCCATCTTGCTGTTGATTAGGAGCATAAATTCCCAAAAGCAATGTCTTTTTCCCTTCTAGGATTATATCTAACGCGATATATCTTCCAAAGGGATCTGCTTCAATTAATTCAGCTTTGATATCTTTTCTTAAGTATACAACTATACCATTTTTCTTTTCCATAGCAGAAGCTACAAAATGTTGACCAAGTTTTGAGTTAATCAGATATTTTTGATCAGTTGATTTAATATGAGTTTCTTGCAAACAAATTATATCATTCTTAAACTGTTTAAGATAGTGAAATATTTTCTTTCTCTTCTGTGGAGAATTCAGTCCATTGACATTCCATGTTAAAATCTTAGTTGTCATCATTGGTTGCCTGAAGCTTTTTTAGAGCCTCCTGCATGGCCTGTTTAACCTTTGGCCTAGCTCCTCCCACGGCTTCTGAACTTGTTGCTGTAACTCCTTGATTGATGGCCGGTGATTGTTGAGGTTGTTGTCTTTTAGCTTGTTTTTCCATTCGTCTGGTAGTCATACGGTTAGGTCTTTGTTCCATAACGCCTTGCCCTTCTAGGGGGGAGAGATGGTCCATCTTATCTGGTAGTTGTGTGGTTTGCTGTCTGTCTTGTCCTTCTTGTGATCTTTCTCCGGATCCAGATGGTGCAGGGTGTCCCGCCTTCAAAATATTGTGATAAAAATCTCGAGCTTTCCATATGGAGTTGAGACGATATCTTTGCCTGTCAAATGTAAGTATAATACCAAATGGTGTGTCCCATCTGTACTGTATCTGACGATTTCTGAGTTCTTCCACTAAAAAAGCATAGTCTCTTCTGGCTCTTAGCATTTGAGGTGGTATTTCTTTCAAAACAGTCAAATCCTGGCCCCCAATTTGGAGCCTAGTGTTATAAGACTCTTGTAGTATCGTGTTTCTGAGCTCTCTTGTAGTAAAATATATAACTATGTCTTGGGGGAGCTGCTTCTGTTTTGCCACCCAAGAATTAACGTGATAAGCTTTATCGATGTGCCAGTCAAAGTTAGACCCCGGTCTTCCCACCAGACAATCAAAAGCTTCTGAAAGAATCTGTTTCAAGTTCTCCTGTTTATCCTCACGCAACCCCCTTACTCTTAATGCCAGCTCCATCTGCCTGTACTGTAAAGATAAAACTTGGAATGGCCTCAAAACTAAATCCTGGTCTGAAACCCCCTCCAGCCCCCAGAAGTACCTCCCCAATACCTGGTACAAAGTCGCAGCCTCCACCCTCTATGCCCCCTACTGGAGATTTGCTAACGAAAGAATTTTTTTGGGAAACTTTTAACAGTTTGACAATCAAAGTTGAAGATAGGCTTAGAGATTTTAAAGAGGAGATAAAAGAACTTAAGGAGGACTTGTATGGTAAAATTGACGCCAGGGTTGCTAAAATGAAAGTTGATATGCTGGGACTTGTAACTGTACTGACAGAACATGTTTCTGGAATTGAAGACAGTCTAGAGGATCTTAACAAAGCTAATACCAATTTGACATCGAAAACTGAGGTGGTGCAACAAAAAGTCGAAAACGCTGAAAAAGAAATTATTATGATACAGTACAGGCAGATGGAGCCTGTATTGATTCCTGATGACTGCTGGATTGGCAATTTTCTTGGCAGCATTTTCAGACTGATTTGCTTTTCCGTCCTTCCTCAGGCAAGGGTTTCATGGTTTTGGTAGAAATAATTGCATTTTCCCTACATACTTTTTAAAAAAAATTAATTTAATTCTACAGCATTGGGCTGAGCACTTCCAAACCATACTAAACCGCTTATCTTCCATCAATGAGGCGATTAACAGAATGCCCCAGGTGGATATCAATTATAGCCTGGACAGCCCACTATCAAAGACTAAAACCCTACAGGCTATCAGTCACCTGTTCAGTGACAAGGCCCCAGGATCTGACGCATTCCCAGTGGAAGTCTATAAGGATGATGGTACAATGCTTGTTGACAAACTTACTCAGCTATTCCAGTCCTTCTGGAATCAAGGATCCATTCCTCAGGAACTGAAAGACATGTCCATTGTACACCTCTACAAAGAGGAAAGGAAAATCAACAAGTCTGCGATAATCATACATTGGTAGTTGCTGCAACATCCCATTTTATGAGCATTTCATTTAGCGATGGAAATTTTGGTTTCAATTACCAGTGTTGAGGACCACCTGTACACTGTATCAGACTGCAAGGTAACCATTAGTCTAGTTTAGTGCTTGAAAATAATTGATCTGTTAAGGTACTGTAACTGCAATTTTTACAAATACCAGTATTTACTCAGATTAGCACTTTTTGAATGCATCGAACCAACAGGTTAGTTGGGTGTCGAGAATGATGGCAGTTGAAGTTTAACATCTGAAACACACTGGATTAGGGGAAGGCAAAATACAGATTTCTTTGGTTCACACTGTACTAATTTCAGTGGTCCTCAATATGTGTTATCAACTTTCATCTTTCATCTATTTTGTAGATTGTAAAAAAAATTTTTAACTTGAAATTATAACTGCTATATTATTTTACTGTTATCCAGTATTAGTAATTAATAGAGAAGAGTTGACAGTATTCTAATTTGATAATATGTTATTCCATTTAGATTGAAATGCTAGGTACATACCATGGAGGTTTCTTCTGATCTAATGTAATGAAAACATCTAAAATTAAATAATTTCTTTGCACTATACAGGAAAGGCAAGATTTGTGTAATTCAGAGCTATGCTTTCAGCTTGATTTCAGTCTAATTCTCTCCCTTGCTGAGATTGAGGTATATGTTATCCTGAGCCTTTTTTCCTGTTTTGGAGTGAACTTGGGGAAAACTAAATGGCATAAACAGATTTTGTGATTTGCTTGATTTATATGTGACAGTATTTAGGTTGCTACCATCACACTGAATCAGAAGAAACTCTCAGAGTGAGTATGCAGTATTAATAGCAAACAGGAGGCCTTCAGCTATGGAGTGTACCTAGTTTACTCTTAGCAAGTAACATTGTCTGGATGATCTCATCTTGACTTGGAAGTTGAAGCCTAATTAGTCCAGGTCCAGGAAATATCAGGACTGTAGACAAACTGGGGAATTAAAAGAAAATAAAAGCAAGCAAGCAACAATAAAATAAGAATTATTGTAGAAAAGCTATGTGTGTGTCCTTGAAGTCAATATAATTTCCAAGCTTGACATGAAGATTGGACATTTTTACTTCTCGTATAACCTGATATTTGAGAGGATATCCGCATGTGCAGGATGGGAAATGGATGCCCAAGCTAAACGCCCGGGCTTGTGAAGAACGAAAAGAACTAACAATCTGCAGATTGAGATCCCGGCGATAGGCGAAAAGGAGTCCTGGCAGGAGATTAACTACTGGGCAAGTCGGCGAGGCATCTACCTACGGGGGTGTGTATGTCCTGCTAGACGGCCCCTGGACTGTTTTTGCGATCCCATTCCGGCCTCGGTGGTGTTGAAGATTGTGTGTGAGCGGCATGCGCTTTTCTCAGCTATGCGGCGCTGCCGGTGAGAGCCTGGGTTTGGGGCTTGTGTTTCACTGCTCTGGGCGGTATGCTACACGAGGCAGCCTGCGCCTCGCCCTGAGGAAGGGGCGGCTGTATTTCAACGCCAAAGTGGTCGGGACTGGGCAGCTGGTTTTGCCGCCGCCGCTACGGTTTTCCCCAGGCTGCCTCCACGCCTTCTCGCACCGGCTCTTTCTCTGCTTGCTGTTGCTGCTGCAGGCGGTGGGCAGATGATGGCGGCATTTCTTTCCATTTCTGGGTGCCTGCAACATCTTTCGACTATACCTGCCCAGCTTGCTGAACCCCTGGGGACCTTCCTGGACTACCAACGCTGCGGAGGGGGAGAAAACGATCTGGGCGCCTGTAGACTGGACGAATTGGGCGGCTGACTACAATTGCCGCCACCATGGCCCTTCCGGACGCCCCCCTCTCCCCTTTCCCTGTGGCTCAGCCTTTGTATTAACACTGCCCTCGTTCTCTCCTGAGCTCTGTTTGTTTGGACTTCTTCCCTTAGTGGACTTGGAAGTGTTTCTCCTATAGCCTGTCATCGATATTGTGGAGCCTTTGTCTATTTCCCTTGCTGGTCATCTGGCCCTTTTCCAGCTGGGCTTTTAAACATCAAGTTTTGCCCAACCATAACCCCAGGGCCTCTGGACATGCTATTTCAGTCCCAGCTGCTTTGATTATTACTAGCTGCAACTGCCCTGGGAATACCAATACCATCTCGGACAGCACTTATTTAATTCCATCTATCACAGTGCCTTGGCTTTTGGACAAACGGGGATGCCCACTGCGCGTAGGAAGGCCTTCTGCTCTCCTCAACCGCCTTAGACTCTTGGGACCTTTTCAGCCTTACCGGAGGGGGGGGGGGAAATGCGACTCCCCCTTGCATACTCTCTGTGGACTGCTGCTGGATTTTTAACCATCTTAGCCAATTTAATCGTCATAGGAAGGGAGAGGAGCAGAGTACCTCTCCCTCCTTCTCCTCACTTTTGTTCCATCTAAGAACTGTGCAAATCTAATCTCTCCGCAATTTTATGAATGAGGTGTGTATGGTGTGATTGCTGATGTGTGTACCCACTTTTTAAATTCCTATTATCATTGTAACTTGTTTTTTAATTGATTCACGTGGGGACTGTATGGGTGAGTGGCTGTGTATGTTTGAGTGGACTGGGAATACAGCCAGGTGCCTCCTCCACTGAGTGCTATTGCAGAAGTGGTAGGGGGCCCTGCTCTACCTCCCGTCCTAGAATGATTGATATAAATGGCCTGCCGGGGAGAGCGGAGGCTGCGGGAGGGGAAATGGGGTCTACGGGTGAGGGAGTGGGCCGGAGCATTATGGTCATGAAGGGGAGGGGCAGGTATGGCAGGAACTTTAGGACTAGCCATTACCGGGGAAGGAGGGTTCGCTACGTCACAGCGATCCCTCCTTCCGGCCCTACTAGTTCCACTCCAGGACCAGATGGCGAGAGTTGTCAGGGCCCTAGTCTCAGGCTGTTGTTGCTAAATGCCAGGTCTGTGGTTCACAAAGCTCCCCTCATCCGGGACCTAATATTAGACGAGGGGGCAGACCTGGCATGTATCACTGAAACCTGGCTGGGCCGGGAGGGAGGAGTCCCCCTCACTGAAATGTGCCCAGAAGGGTTTCAGGTGCTTCATCAGCCGCGACCCCAGAAAAGGGGTGGGGGAGTGGCTATCATCATCTGAGGGTCATTAGTGCCTCGTAGGATCCCTGCTCTGGAGCTTGTCAGGTGTGAGTCATTGCTGGTGAAGTTGGACCTTGAGGGTCAAGTGGGCTTGTTGCTAACGTACCTTCCTCCCAACAGCGTTGCAACAGCCCTCCCCTCGCTCCTCAAGTCAGTAGCCGAACTGGCGGTAGAGGTCCCCAGGCTTATGGTGCTGGGGGATTTCAACCTGCCTTCGCTCGGTGGACACTCTGATGGGGCGCAGGAGTTCATGGCTTCCATGACAGCCATGGACTTGACCCAAGTAATCCAGGGTCCGACTCACTCAGCGGGGCACACACTTGACCTCGTATTCCTCTCGGAGCAGTGGAGACGTGATCTAGATTTGAGGGGCATTAAGATCTTGCCCTTGTCATGGTCTGATCACTTCCTACTGAGGCTTGACTTTCGGAGACCAATCCCCCACTGTAGGGAGGAGGAACCAATTAGGTGGTTCCGCCCCAGGCGCCTGATGGACCCTATGGGATTTCAGACGGCTCTTGAAGAAATACCTGACACTCTCGTCCACAATCCGGTGGAGTCCTTAGTCGCTGCTTGGAATACAGCAGCGGCGGGAGCCCTAAACCGGATTGTGCCTTTATGGCCTCTGTGAGGTAGTGGATGCAGGAGAGCTCCTTGGTTCATCGAGGAACTCCGGGAGATGAAGGGCCAAAAGAGACACCTAGAGCGCCACTGGAGGGCCAGTAACTCCGAGTCAGACCGAGCACTGATGAGAGCCTTTATCAGGACCGATCTTGTGGCAATACGGGTGGCGAAATGTGTGCATTTTGCCGCTCTTATTGCATCCGCTGAATCGCGCCCAGCCGCCTTGTTTAGAATAGCCTGCTCCCTCTTGAAAGGGAGAGATGCAGACGACCCTTTACAGGGTAGAGCTGAGGAATTTGTTCAGTCTCTAATGGATAAAGTCGCTCAGATTCGGACAGATCTGGACTCCAATTGAATGGTACCAGCCGAGGTACCGGGGGAAGGTCTTGAGCGAATTTTATGGGGTAAGTTTCAATTTGTCGCTCCTGAGGAAGTGGACAAGGCCATGGGAGCGGTGAGTGCCTCCACTTGTATACTGGACCCGTGTCCCTCCTGGCTGGTCTCGACCAGCAGGGAGGTGACACATGGCTGGATCCAGACGATAGTTAACACCTCTCTCTGGGAGGGGTCCTTCCTGCACCTCCTAAAGGATGCAGTGGTGAGACCCCTCCTGAAGAAACCTTCTCAGAGACTTCCTGGGAGGAGCCTGCTGGTGGTGGCAGCAAAAAATCAGCTGCCTCTGAATTCCTGGTTATGTACCTGTTTAGAGGATCTTCCATCTGACGTCTTATCAGGTTTTCTTATCCTTCAGGCAAGAAGGAAAGAAGAAATTGTTTTGCTGGCAAATGCTCTTCGATTTTTGCAGCTTTTGTGCTTGCAGGGAGAGGGGGGCTAGCCCAAGGCAGAACAGCTGTCCGTGCTGGGAACTTCAAACTGCCTTGTGCAGAACAAAGTAGGTCTACCCCACTCAGTTCAAAGTTTTGATTGATTTAATCTTATCACGAGCTGGATTCGTATTACGAATGCAATAATTGTTTATCAAGATTTTAGCTTCTTTTCTTTTTCTCCTCCGAAAAACTATTTACTTAGAGGCTTTTAAAATGGCGCCGAGCAGGCTGGTTTCTCCGGTAATAACGAACACTTTTTGTTAATTGTCACAAGAATTCAAAACAAAGGAGATTGCTTATCATCTGTTTTGTTTCACAATCGGCCAGCAGAAGCTTTTTAATTAGTTTCATTTCTACAATCCTCTCACTCCCTCATTAATCTTGCTTATCTGGAAGTTAAATGGTGATGAATCTGCTGAACTGTCTTGTTACAATGTTTACTCACTGAAAGTTTTGCCAAGTCTTAAACTTCAAAGTAAAAGGGGAACTCAGCTTCTTTACTTAAAGCTGCATATTCAGGCAACAGAGTTTTATTAAGTGCAGGCAGATAAATTTTGAAATGGCTTCAAAACTAAATATTAACTTGAAGTCGCCGCCCTCTACTTCCAGGGGCACATCCCCAGTGCCTGGCACAAAGCTGCAGCCTCCGCTTCCTACGCCCCCTGCTGGGGATGTGTTAACGAAAGAATTTTTCCTGAGCAATCTAAGCGAGGCTCTTAATGCACTGACAATTAAAATGGAAGATAAGTTTAGAGATAATAGAGAGGTGATAAAGCAGGAGAGAAAAGAGGAAATAAAAGAAATGAAAGAAGAAATCAAAAGCAAAATAAAAGGACTTAAACAGGAGCTGTATGAGAAAATCGATGCTAAGGTTGTTAAAATTAGAGATGAAATGCTGAGACTTGTAACTGTATTAACAGAACATACTTCTGGAATGGAAGATACTCTAGAGGTTCTTAATGATGCCAATACTAACTTGACATTGAAAACAGAGGTGGTGGAACAAAAAGTGGAAAATGCTGAAAAAGAAATTATTATGATACAGTACCGACAAATGGAGTTTGCATTAAGAGTAAGGGGGCTGCGTGAGGAGAAACAGGAGAACTTGAAACAGATCCTATCGGAAGCCTTTGACCGCCTGATGGGAAGACCAGGGACCAACCTTGACTGGCAAATTCACAAAGCTTACTGCGTTAACTCCTGGCTGGCAAAGCAGAAGCAGCTTCCTCGAGACATCGTTATATATTTTACTACAAGAGAGCTTAGAAATATGGTACTGCAAGCGTCTTATAACACTAAGCTTCAAATTGGCGGTCAAGACCTGACTGTTTTGAAAGAGATACCACCTCAAATGTTAAGAGCCAGGAGAGACTATGCTTTTTTGGTCGAAGAACTCAGAAACCGTCAGATACAGTATAGATGGGATGCACCATTTGGCATTATATTTACATTTGATAAGCAAAGGTATCGCCTCAACTCTGTATGGAAAGCCCGAGATTTTTATTATAATATATTGAAGGCTGGATACCCTGCACCATCTGGACCTAGAGAAAGACCACAAGAAGGACAGGATAGACAGCAAACTACACAACCACCAGACAAGATGGAGCATCTCTCTTTTCTGGAAGTGCAAGGTGTTATGGAACAAAGACCTAGCCGCATGACTACTAGACGAATGGAGAAACAAGCTAAAAAGCAACAGCATCAACAATCACCGGCTATCGATCAAGGAACTACAATAACAAGTCTGGAAGCAGTGGGAGGAGCTAGACCTAAGGTTAAACAGGCCATGCAGGAAGCTCTAAAAATGCTTCAGCCAACCAAAGATGACCACTAAGATTTTAACATGGAATGTCAACGGACTGAATTCTCCACAGAAGAGGAAGAAAATATTTCATTATCTTAAACAGTTTAAGAATGATGTAATTTGTTTGCAAGAAACTCATATCAAGTCAACTGATCAAAAATATTTGATCAACTCAAAACTTGGTCAACATTTTGCAGCTTCCGCTATGGAAAAGAAGAATGGTATAGTTGTATACTTAAGAAAAGACATGAAAGCTGAATTAATAGAAGCAGATCCCTTCGGAAGATATATTGCTTTAGACTTAATCCTAGAAGGGAAAAAGACATTACTTTTGGGAATTTATGCTCCCAATCAACAGCAAGATAGATTCTATAGAAATCTTCATGCTAAATTAGTACAGTGGGACTATAGCTCCTGTATACTATTGGGTGACTGGAATGGAGTGATAGACACTAAGAGAGATAAGAAGATTTCCCGTCTAAATACTAAGATGCGAGCAAAGTTACCCAAACCTTTCTTTGACGTTATGGATGACTTTGAATTGAGAGATATTTGGCGAGAAAGAAATGCAGAGGAATATGACTTCACTTTCTTGTCGGACAGGCATCAATCCCTTTCAAGGATTGATTTTATTCTAACCACTAATGATTTGCTTTCTAGGGTCAAGAAGACAAAGATTGCGGCTAGGGTCCTTTCGGACCATAACCCAGTTTGGATGGAGTTGGGAAGGGTAGTGCAGGCAAGAAGGTCTTGGAGATTGAATGAAAACTTATTTAGATATGAAAAGTATATTAATGATTGTAAAAAATTACTATCTGAATATTTTGTTTTGAATATGAATAAGGGTACATCTATGGAATTTGTATGGGATGCAAGCAAAGCGTATATGAGAGGAGTGCTGATGAATATAAATAAAACACATAGAAATAAACAAGGGTTAAAACGAACAGAACTGGAAGAGGAAATTAAGAGAAAAGAACTGGAGTTAACAATGAACCCAGATGATACAAAGGTTAAGGAAGCTATTAATATATTAAAATCTCAATTTGACATGTTGATCTTTGACCAGGTAGCCACTAATTTATTATATGTAAAACACAATACTTTTTGTAACACAAACAAACCTGGCAGATGGTTAGCTTATCAGATTAGGAAAAAAAGGAAAACTCAAAATATATCTAAACTGATTTACAGAGGGAAGGAGGTGTTTCAACAGGAAGAGATTCAAAAGGCTTTTCGGGAATTTTTTACAGAACTGTATAAAGGGGATAAAATTAATGGTTTAGACATAGACAAATATTTAGACAAAGAGAAAATACCTTCAGTTAGAGAAGAGCACAGGCAAAAATTGAATCAACCAATAACCTCGGGGGAAATCTTGCAGGTAATTAAGCAATTAAAGTCAGGGAAAGCACCAGGTACAGATGGCTTGACAGCGGTTTACTATAAAAACTTACAGTTAGAAATGGTAGAACCTCTTAGAGAATTATTTAATATGATTCAAATGGAAGGTAAAGTGCCTCCATCTTGGAAGACAGTGTTTATATCTTTGATACCCAAAGAAGATCAAGATACTACTCAACGCAAAAATTATAGACCTATTTCATTACTGAATGTAGATTATAAAATTTTTACTAAAATATTAGCAAATAGGTTAATGTTGGTTATTCAACAATTGATACACACGGACCAAACAGGTTTTATACAGGGGAGACAGATGAAAAGTAATGTCAGATTAATTATTAATGCATTAGAATATTTGGGAAAGAACAACCAGATCCCTGCTGCGTTTATATTTTTGGATGCTGAGAAGGCCTTTGATCGAGTTAACTGGCAATTTCTGGTGAAGATATTGCAAAAAATGCAGATAGGAGATAATTTTTTACAGTCAATTAAAGCAATATACCAACAGCAAACAGCACAAATCATAGTCAATGGAAGTTTAACAGACTCTTTTCAAATTGGAAAAGGTACAAGACAGGGCTGTCCTTTGTCCCCATTATTGTTTATTATAACTTTGGAAGTATTGTTGAATAAAATACGGGGCTTGGATGGTTTAAAAGAGATCAAGATTAGGCAGCAAAAATATAGAGTCTGCGCTTTTGCAGATGATTTGGTTATAATATTGGAACAACCGCAGGAATCCAGTATGGTTTTAATGAATACGATTAATCAATATGGTCAAGTGTCTGGCTTTAAAATAAATTTAGGAAAAACCAAAATATTAGCTATAAATATGAATATTAAACAAAAGGAAGAATTAGGAGTGATGCTAGGATGTGAGGTAGTTAAAAAAGTCAAATATCTTGGAGTTAACATTTTAACTTCAAATGGGAAATTATATAAGCATAATTATAAACCACTTTGGCATAGTATACAGACGGAGATGAAAAAATGGGAAATTGCACTTATCTTTGCTGGGTAGGATAGCGGCAGTGAAAATGAACATTTTACCAAAATTTTTATTTCTTTTCCAAATGTTACCTATACTTAAAAAAGATGCAAACCTTTTAGAATGGCAGAAGGGTATCAACAAATTTGTATGGGCAGGAAAGAAGCCGAGGGTAAAGATGAAATTAATGCAAGATGTACGTGAGAGAGGAGGATTGAAACTACCTAATTTAAAACTATATTATGATGCAGTGGCATTATCTGTAATTAGTGATTGGACTCATTTAACCAATGATAGAATATTGAACATTGAGGGACACGATCTGGTATTTGGCTGGCATGCTTACCTGTTATTAAATAAAAAATTGGATAAGAATTTTAAAAGTCATATTTTAAGAAATGCTTTACTGCGGGTTTGGAAAAAATACCAATATAAATTAAATGACAAGATACCCATGTTGGCAATTCCTAGACACGCAATTGAAAATACGAATATAGCACAAAAACAGGACAGAATTACTTACAGACAGCTTCTTACCTCGGAAAGGGGGGTATTACAATTAAAATCTTTAGAGGTATTAAAAGAGGAGAAGGTAGTTCAAACATGGTTCCAGTATGGGCAATTACAGGGTAGGTGGAAAATAGATCAAAAAATTGGTTTTATCCAAGTTGAGGATATTTTGTTTAAACAAATAAGAGATCAAAGCTTAATGCATATAAAGAGGATATATAATGTATTAATACAGATGGATTCGGAAACAGAATTAGTTAAAGATTGTATGATAAAATGGGCTCAAAATATTGAAGAACCAATAATGTTGGATACATGGGAAAGAATCTGGGTAAGAAATGTGAAATTTACACAAGCTCAAAATCTGAGAGAAAATTTTTACAAGATGTTCTATAGATGGCATTTAGATCCTAAAAAGTTGGCTTCTATGTATCCGAATGTACAGCCTAAATGTTGGAGGTGTGGTTCTCTCGATGCTACATATTATCATATATGGTGGACCTGCCAAAAGGTTAAGGCATTCTGGATAAAAATATGGTGGGTTATGCAAAATATTTTTAAAAGAAGGATAAAGTTTATTCCTCAGTTATTTTTACTAGGTATATGTACTGACTTTACAGTGGTAGAGACTAACTTGATTCTGCACCTAATAACTGCAGCAAGACTGTTGGTGGTGCAATACTGGAAGAAGGAAGACTTGCCTACAATCCAAGAATGGACATTGAAAGTCACAAACTTAGCCGAGATGGCTAAAATATCGGCATATCTTAAAGATCACTCAAATGAGAGATATAAACAAAACTGGAAAAAATGGATTGACTATATACAAAATACGGGACCAAGAAATTCCAGTTAGCCTATGCTTAAGATCAGAAATGATTTAAACTGTTTAAAGTTAGTTCAGTAAGAAGAAGCTAAGGTCAATGTAGAATGTCATTAATTTCTTTATTTCTTTTTTCTCAATAGATTTTAGACTGTGTTAGTTAAAAATCCATACCGTGTACGGGTTCTGGAAAGTTGGGGGGGGGAGGAGGGGGGCTGGTGGGGTGGAGGGAGGGAGGGGCATACAAAAAAAAATTGTACTTCAATGTTTTAATGATTGACGAATGATGAAATATTTGTGTTTTTTAAAAGAAATAAAACTCTTTTTGGACAAGAAACCTTCTCTGGATCCAGCCATTTTGAGTAACTATCGTCCAGTCTCCAAACTCCCCTTTGTAGGGAAGGTTGTTGAGAAAGTGGTGGCCTTTCAACTCCGACGGTCCTTGGATGAAACCGATTATCTGGATTCCTTTCAGTCCGGTTTCAGGCCTGGTTACAGCACGGAAACTGCTTTGGTCGCGCTGATCGATGAGCTCTGGCGAGCCAGGGATAGGGGTCATTCCTCTATCCTAGTGCTTCTTAACCTCTCAGTGGCCTTCGATATCATCGACCATGGTATCCTTCTGCAATGGTGGCGGGAGTGGGAGGCACCGTTCTTCGGTGGTTCTCCTCCTACCTCTCGGACAGGTCGCAGTCAGTGTTGGTCGGAGGGCAGAGATCGACCCCTAGGCCCCTCAATTACGGGGTGCCACAGGGTTCGGTCCTGTGCCCCCTCCTATTTAACATCTACATGAAGCTGCTGGGTGAGATCATACGCCGGCACGGGATTAAATATCATCAATATGCGGACGATACACAATTGTATCTGTCCGCCCCGTGCCAACTCAGTGAAGCGGTAGAAGTGATGTGCCAGTGCCTGGAGGCTGTCAGGGTCTGGATGGGAACGAACAAGCTTGCGCTCAATCCCAACAAGACTGAGTGACTATTGATGCTCCCTCCCAAGGATGGTCCAGCTATTCCATCTCTCAGCCTGGGGGGTGAAATTATACACCCCTCAGAGTGGGGTTGCAATTTGGGAGTCCTCCTGGATCCGCAGCTGACTCTAGAACATCATCTGTCGGCTGTGACCAGGGGGGCCTTTGCCCAGGTTCACCTGGTGCACCAATTGCGACCCTATCTGGACCGGGAGGCCCTTCGGATAGTCACTCATGCCCTTGTCACCTCAAGACTGGATTACTGTAACATGCTCTACATGGGGCTGCCCTTGAAGAAGAGTGTTTGAAGACTTCAGCTAGTCCAGAATGCAGCCGCGTGAGTGATTGTGGGTGTACCCAGGTACTCCCACGTTACACCTATCCTCCGCGAACTGCACTGGCTTCCCATTGGTCTCCGGACACGCTTCAAGGTGCTAGTCGTTACTTTTAAAGCCCTACATGGTATCAGACCTGGTTACCTGAGAGACTGCCTCCTGCCAGTCACCTCCCAAAGACCTATTAGATCCCACAGACTAGGCCTCCTCTGGATTCCATCTGCTGGCCAATGTCGGCTGGCGACCCCCTGAGGGAGGGCCTTCTCTGTAGCTGCTCTGGCCCTATGGAACGATCTCCCCGTTGAGATCCGGACCCTTACTACCCTTCTGGCCTTCCGCAAAGCAACTAAGACCTGGCTGTTCCGGCAGGCCTGGGGCTGTTGAATTATCCAGCCCCATCCTATGTTATGACTGTTGCTGAATTTTTAATTGTTTTATTTTTGTACCCCCCTTTCCTTCTTATTGTTAGCCGCCCTGAGTCTTCCGGGAATAGGGCGGCATACAAGCTAAATAAAACTCTTAAACTCTAGTAAAAAAAGCATGTTGAAGATGTAATTTGGAAAGAACAAGTTGTAGCACGCTTCTCTCAAGAATATCCTCAACTGAGGCATCACTAGGTTGGCAAAGGGCACATATGTAAAGCTGGTAATCATCAGTATACTGATAGTTTATGTGGATGACCTCACCTATAAGCTGCATGCAGATGTCAAATAGGATTGGGGAAGAATGTTGAGCCCAGAAGAGGCTGTGCACTAGACCCCACTTTCTCTCCAACAATTGGAATCAACCCCAGAGAAAGGAAGAGAACCAGTGCAGAACTGCATCTCCCACTCTTAATCCCCGGAACTGGCCCACAAGTATACCATGAACAGATGGAATCAAAACCATTGAGTTATCCCCTCTTATCCCACATCCAGATGGCAGGGTCAGGGTCAGGGTCTCTGCAGTTGTCCCATTCCATGCTATGGATCCCATCAGTCAAGATGATAGCTTCTACAATTTTTCCAGATCAACACTGAAATTTTCTCTTACTCTAAACTTCACAATGATTAAAGCATTCTAATGAAAGAATACAGCCACAAAAGGAAAATAAATGTAAACCAAGTTTATTTTGCTTTTTAAGTAGTGTTCTTAAAGCACTACAGCATGGTAAACAATGTAAATTAGTAGAAGTCATCTCAAAAGCCAGAGTTCTTCTTTAATGAGCTTGTTAAAAAGATGCAGCCTATTCTAACAGGATAAATATTTTAACCATTTCACTTCGAGTTAATGAAGGCTCACAAATGAGCAACACTCCTCATTGAGGAAAACAAAAAGCTGTTGTCGACAAAGCGACAGCACACACACAAAAACAAAAGAACTGTGTAAAAATAACTAACTGTACTGTGTTCCCATATTTTTCCAAGTTGCTTTACAATGGGATGATATGCACATGATCTTGCTGCAAATTTGCCATATGACTTGCAAATATCAGTAGCCTAGCCTTATCACTTAGCTCCAAAGCTGCTCATGTCTGATGATGCAGCATTCATCTTCCTATTACTAACAATTAATTTGATGGATTTCTTTATTACCCTTTTTCTAGACTGCAGAACAGACTAGAAAATGATCCTTAATTAAAAGAAAAAAAAGTGTTTTAACTGGAAAAATGTTTAATTTTGCAATAGACTTTACAAGTTATATGTTTTGCCTTTTTTACTCTTAGCCACAAAATGGGCATGAAGTGTTTTATTTTTAAAATGCCTTAATTTTCAACTTCATGCAAATCTAAATAAAGATGACCAAAACAAAAAGCTTAAACAATGGAAGGATATTTCACAGAAAAATTCTTATACAAAAACACATAAGAAAAAAGGGCCACTAGGTGACATCTTAAATTTACAAATTGGCATCATTTTGGTCAACAAATATCCAAGTCCTGTTTTCTCCTACAACAAAGCAGCTGTACAGAAAGAAAACAGAAAAACTGGTTATTTTTTAATCACACATTTCCTCAGGAATTTCATGTGGATTAAGGATGCCAGGGACAGACATCTGAAGTTTGTGTTTTTCCTCCTGAGCCTGTCGAAGAGCTGTCTCTCTTTCTTCCAGGAATAAGTCAGATGTGTCTTCACCTGCAAATTCCTATGGAAATGAAATAATTCAGAAATTATAAACCCAGTCATACAGCAAATAATTTCTAAAAATAATTTAAAAGGCACTAAATATAGTCATTTATCTTCAAATCACGCTGAAGTAAATTTTATTTAAACACAATATTATTTTAGATTATATCTTTAAAGCGAGTCTTTTTTAAATTGGTTCCTCTTTATGTTAAAATTATTTTCCCTTTAATCCCAAATTTTCAAAAGCTGGCAGAATTGATCCTTTTTATCATAGAATCACAGCATATCAGAGTTGGAAGTAGTCTTTTTATTTTTTTTAGTATTTATTTATTAAAAAGCTAAACAAGATTTTGAATTGAAGAGTTTATATAGGTAGTTCTTGAGTTACAATTGTAATTGGGATCAGAACTTCTGTTGCTAAATACATGGTTGTAAAGTGATGTCACATGACTGCGCCACTTAGCAACTGCAACCACTGCAGTCTCCATTGCTATTCAGTGAGGATTGTGGATCATTAACAGCTTCTTGCTATTTCCTGCTGGCTTCCAACAACCAAAGGCAGTGGGTAAACTGGCAGAAAGTTGGTGGGGGAGACTTACCTAAGCTACCTGAGACCTTTGCTGCTGCCTTTCCCATTATCTTTGTTTGTGGAAAGCTGGCAGAGAAGGTTGCAAATCTCAATCACCTGATTGTGGGACCTGCAACAGTTTTATATATGAGCTGGTTGCTAAGTGATTATGATCATATGATTGTGGAAGTGCTGGGATGGCTTGAACTTTGAAGGCCAATATTGGATTAATATTGATTAAATATTGGATTTACAAAATAACTAAAAATGCTATAATTTGAAATATTAAAAGAGATCTTCAAAGAATGGGGCCATAAATTGGTAACCAAAATATCAATAATATTAATAGTGATGTCTGCTTTTACAGATAGACTATGTCAATGAAGGAATGACAGGTGTGAAACAATCTTGCTTGATGCAGAAATAGAATCAGACATATTGGATTAAAAATGTATGGATTAGAAGAAAGACATTTAAAATGGAAACACAAGAGAATGACCCAGCTGTTGCTAAACAAGATGTTTTAAGTTAGTTTTCTCCCATTTTATGACCTTTCGTGTCACAGCTGTTAAGTGAATCACTGCAGTTAAGTTAGTAATATGGTCAATAAGTGAATCTGACTTGCCCAATGACTTTGCTTGTCAGAAGGTCGCAAAAGGTGATCACGTGACTTTGGGACACTTCAACTGTCATAAATATACGCCAGTTGACAAGTGTCTGAATTTTGATCATATGGTCATAAACCACTTTTTTCAGTGCCATTGTAACTTTGGTCATTAAACAAATGATTGTAAGTCGAGGACTACCTGTATTAGGGTATGCTTGCTGCTCCTAAAAGAATTTTGGATGCACTCCAAATTTGTGGGAGATTTTGAAATGACCAAAACAGAGAACACACTGGGTAGATGGTAACTCTGTTAAGTAGTGTAAAACATATCATTAAATCAGTGGTGGGTTGTAGGCAGTACGCCCCGATACGGGCGTACCGGTGCCTGTCCGGAGTACTAAATACCATTCTGGTACGGTGCTCTGGAAGGCCTACCCGCCCGTCGTCCTTACCTGTCTTTAAACTCTTTGGCACTTCAGCACACAGCACGTACAGCACCTGCACGACACTCGGCTAAGCAGCCGAAGTGTCGTGGAGGAATCATTGGAAAGTAGGATGCATGAGCGTGTTCATGTGGAGGACATTGGGCCCCGTTGCAACTGTACTGGTTGCAACGGGATCTGGAACCCACCACTGCATTAGATATACATAATAATATTTTGAAAGAGATCTATCTTCATAATATTTGAGGGCTTATTATGGAAACAGTACAGTCTGTAAGTTGTTTGAATTATCCAATAGCCTAGAAACAGACACTAAGACAAGGGTATCCAACCCCCAGTCCTTTAGCCTTTCACAACCAGGCCACTGAAGCGGTTGAGTGCACAACATTCCCAATTGCGTGAGCAGTGGGTAGCTGTGTCCGCGGCACTCCATTTTCACACAAAGGAAGGTCTGTGCTCGCCCGCCACACACACGGAACCATCCCACCCACCCCGGGCTAGTCCACAAAGCTGAAAAGGTTGAGGAACTCTGCATTAAGACTTTGCCTGCTACAATAACACAATTATATATTATCATTAGTAATTCATCCTGCATATTGTTTTTTTGAAAGGATGACAGTTCTTTGGTAACATTAATACTGTAACATATTTTCATATTAAAACACAAAATTTTGTAAGATGCAGAAGCTTTTAATCTTGCAAATTAATCTTGCAAGATATGAAAAGAACATTTCATCTGATTTTATTAATTGGGTAATTAGTATTCTGCCCAATAAATAAAATATTAATCCAGCCCCTCTGGATAGTTACTGATACACTTATTCTTTTAAAAATCCAGCTTAAGTCACAGGGTTAGAAACAGGGAAATCTTCTGACAGAACGGTAGAATATGGAGCCTTTACAAACCAAAACCAAAACCTCAAAACAACTGGATTAGGTATAGATTTGACAAACTTTAAAGATTCTATATTATTTACCAATTTTTTTTACTTAGAACATGTTATAAAGATTAATGTTATTGGATGATTTTAGGAGGGTCTAATGGAATGCCATTATATAGTTTTACTTAAATTTAGAATATTTCATATAAAAAGATGTAAAATCAATTATAGTCAATAGTAATGTATATAAATATATTTGATTTAAAAATATGTGATTTGATATGAATTGTAAGTGATGACTATGGAAGAGATGCACAGAAATTTTGTAACCAACTGACACACTTTCTATAATTTGTAATGGAAAATGGTTTTATGTTTTTTGTTCTGTCTGTGTTTGTTTAAAAATAAAAATTAAATAAAAAAAACAAAACCTAACAGTTCAACCCTGAGCTACACATATTCTCAATTATTTGAATACCTCAACTACTGTATTTTTTGAAGTATAAGATGCACCTTGGGGAGGAAAACAAAGGAAAAATATCTGCCTCTGCCTCCCAGCAATTTGGCTCCTTGCAACAAACAGTACAGACAATATACACTGTTTGTAGTGTTATATTTCAGACTATACTTGTACAGATGCTGTTAAAATGTGCTTTCTGGAAGTATAGTTATTCTCTGCATAGAATAGCAGTTTTTAAAATAAGAGGCACTGGGCCTCTTCAGATCAAGCATTTATTTTAAAAAGCTTCTTCATTTTGTTACTTTGTCTAGAACAATAATAAAGCAGTCTTTAAAAAAATATGTCTAATAATTTGAACACTCTATAGGCATTTATAGTTGTTGACTTACCTCCTTGCAGCAAACATTAGCACAAGAAAAAAAAAATCTGCCTCCCAGCAATTTGCCATGTGGAGCAAACAGCAAGTTTCATTTTCAATTTCTCCAGATCGTCAGCTGTTAGAGGCTGCAGGGATTGTTATAGCTTATTGAAGCCCCCGTTTGCTGCAAAGAGGCAAATGGCTGGGAGCAGAAGCAAAAGGGTGGGTGTTGATGGGTGGGTGGCGCTACATTCAGTGTATAAGACACACCCAAATTTTCACCCTCTTTTAGGGGGGGGGGGGAAAGGTGCATCTCATACTCCGAAAAATACGGTCCATTAAATAACTTTTGAAGACTTCTAGCCACTCATTTCACACCTCAGCAGAGTTCACCACTTCCTGAACTGCTACTTAACCATTAGAAAACCCCAACTTTACCTAAAAGTTGCAGAACCAAATATATTTAGGTATTTCATGCACATCATGTACGTGGAAACATTATTGCTTGATCTAAATAATACAAAGTCAGATGATGAAAACAAGATCCATCTAAGAACTCAAGCTAACTCAGGAATATAGAAGATGGCTATATTTACTAATACAATATTTGCAAAATTTATAAAGAAAGTTCAGTGCTTCAAAAATTTCAGTCTACCATCTGACCAGGCAATTATGCTCACTGGGCATGAATATTTTTTCCTCTTCCTATATAAATGCAATCCAATACACATTAATAAAATCAAACATACCTTTATTTGTACTAGGAAGTCCCGAAGGTGTTCCTTGAAAGCAGGAATATCCTGATTTAAACTGAAGAGTCCTGTTACAAACAGTTTAACCTGTGCACTAACACAAAAGAAAAAGTCAAAGGAATTAGTTTATATGACGGGTGCGTGCATATAAATTTTGTTGTGTTTGGAAATCGAGCACTTACTCTTGTAGATGAGGAAATGCAGATTTAAGAAGATTAGCAACATACTCCTGAATAAACATTTGGTTGTTTACTGGATTTCCAGGGTTTAAAGGAGTACTTATTTTTCCTTCTTCTACTAAGTTGAACATGTATGCAAGAATTGATGCATGCATCGTCAAACCTGGTTAGAATATACAAATTAGGAGTTAATATTTGTAACTAATGTAGGTTCTACTTGTAGCAGATTTTCCCCACCTCAGGATTCAGTTCTTACCAGCAGTATGAGATGTGTCTGTTACAACAGAAAAAATGTGCTGAAGAATGTCACAGAAATAAGTTTGATAAAAGCTCTGGGCAGCAGCTTCTTCTTGTGCAACATTTTGTAAAAGTGTATAAAGGATCTGAAGGCCTAGAAAAAAACACAAAGCAAAGTCATTCTAAAATGTTAACGTTTGTTGATAATTACATTTTGACAATATTTGAACAGATAACAAACTGTAAAAAAGTTGCATATCTACATGCTTTGAAATCATGATCATTTAGATTAGGATAAAGCATATTCACCTGTATCTGCAACATTTCTCATTGTATGCTTGAAAGCCCAAATGATAGAATCCAATACTAGCTTGAACTGTGCAGGTGGAATAGCCAGGAACGCTGGAAAGCAATGGGAGTTTACTGCTTGTAGTAATAAAAAAAAGTTTGTTCTGTGTTCAGGGTACTCTTCAAAGTCCTAAGGAAAAAGAGAAACTTTTACATGCAATTCTAGAAACTTCTTTACTTGTAAATTTTTATCTTACAATCTTGTTTGCCATAATTGTTAAATGAATCATTGCAGTTGATAAGTTAGTAACACAGTTGGTTAAGTGAATCTGGCATCTCCATTGACTTTGATTATCAAAAGGTTACAAAGGGTGATCATATGACCATGGAACTGTGAGCCACTTGCCTAGCGTCTAAATTTTGATGAAATAACCATGAGGATGCTGCAATGGTAGTGTGAAAAACTGTCATAAAACCATTTTTAATGCCGTAACTTCAGTCACTAAACGAATGATTCTCTAATATTCAGGGAATATAAAATCAATATACATTTGTAGAATTCAAAAAATGTCACCCCACACTGACTTTCCAAAGTACACAACCTCTAATAAATAGTAATATTCCTGAAGTATCTATTGGGATGTGCCTCAGATAGCTTTTGTAAGTGAACTGGAAAGCTGCTGAAGTAGTTATTCTCAAAAATATCCCCAAGTCCTGAAAGGTCTTTGCAGTTTCTAAAATCCTGTACAAAGTAAAATTCATTACTCTTCTGCATTCCAATTATGCTAGTTCTTCTCTTATAAGCAGAAATTAAGGCAGGAAATGATAGCAGTAGTTATCTTTTCTCTTTAACTTCAATGTTAAGGCAGGGTGAAGTCTATGGTCATGATTTATTTGAAAAATATTTAAGATATAAAGAAAGATGTCTTAGCTACAAAATCCAGCTGGTCAAGACAGTCACCTTTAAGAATATTGTAACTGGCATTAGACATTGGTTCAAATAGCAAAACTGTGAGTCCTACCAATTTAGATTCCAGTTAAACCATCTAGCAACCCTTATTCAGTTTATACAGATAGTTTTCAAATTACAATCATTCATGTATCAGCTGTTCACAGTTACAATGGCACTGAAAAATACGACATACAACTAGTCCTTGCTCTTATGAGTGTCAGTGTCCCCATGGCAAAAAATTGGGTGCTTTGCAACTGGGTGTTTCAGCATTTTGGGGTCACATAATTGCCATTTGCTACCTTCCAAGGAGGCTTCTGACAAGCAAAGTAAATAGGGGAAGCTAGATTCATAAAGGTAATAAAGTTGGGCACAATTAACAACCGCATCACTTATCAACAGAAGTTCTGGTTCCAACTATGGATATTAAGTTGACTACCTGTAATAAATTCTATTGTAACCTGAGCACAAAATGCACCTCTTTCCCTTTACACCTGTGATAGAACATAGTGTGGATTCCCAGGAGGCAGAGGGCAAAGAGGCAACCAAACACGGAAAGTTTGGTCAAGAAAAAGGGAAAAATTACCTGCAGTAAATAAAAGTATTGATCCTAGATCTAAATCTAAATCAGGCCAGATCTGGCTTGTACTTGAAGATCAATAAAGTACTCTTATGCTATAGATCAGTGTTTTTCAACCACTGTGCCGCGGCACACTAGTGTGCCGTGACATAGTGTAAGGTGTGCCGTGGGAAAATTACTTTATATATAGTCAATATAGGCACAGAGTTAAATTTTTTTAACATTTTCTAATGGTGGTGTGCCTCGTGATTTTTTTCATGAAAAAAGTGTGCCTTTGCACAAAAAGGTTGAAAAACACTGCTATAGATTACACTGGAGAATTTTTAAAAATCTCATAAAGATAATGGCAGAATATATGGGTAGCCCTTGACTTATAACCTCAACCAGAACCAGAACAGGATTTTTGGTTATAAATCATTGCAGTCATAACTCGGGGTACATGATTAAACTCAATTGTAGACTGTTTATGACAGCTGTTGAGTCAGTCACCCTGGTCATTAAATAAACCATGTGGTTCAACGTGCAAGTCAAGTTTGTATTAATTTCAAATGATTGTTAAGCAACCAGTCCTAAGTCAATTACTATTGCCAAAGAGAATTACATGGACCTATTTATGACAAAAACTCATTTATGTTGGCTTAATTACAGTAACACACAGAGGCAGAGATTCATAGCTGATGGCAAATTTAGAATTGTAAATTGAAAAATGATACCTTATTTCATTTCATTTTTCAATACTTAACACTACTCTCCAATGATGTATAGGTGAAACTCGAAAAATTAGAATATTGTGCAAAAGTTCATTTATTTCAGTAGTGCAACTTAAAAGGTGAAACTAATAAGATAAGATAAGACTCATTACATGCAAAAATTGTGGATTTGGGGTTTTCATGAGCTGTAAGCCATAATCATCACAATTATGGCAAATCACAGCTTGAACTATCTTGCTTTGCATGTAATGAGTCTATCTCATATATTAGTTTCACCTTTTAAGTTGCATTACTGAAATAAACGAACTTTTGCACTATATTCTAATTTTTCGAGTTTCACCTGTATTTGTTCATTTTCCTCTTTAGTGATGTGTAATGTTATAATTTAGCAAGCTATTTTGGAGTTGTTGGAAGCCACAACCAAAGCTGTTTGGTTTAATCAGGTCATCTTGAGTCATTAAACTCTACACCTCTAATTGAGGGGGATGATCCAAATCTCTCCTAGAATTTTGAGAAGGAACTTAAAAGAAACAAAGGTTGTGAGAAGCAGTTCTTAGTGCAAAGAATAGAAAGTGATTGTGTTTTCAGAAATTGAGAAGTCCTTGAATGATTGAGAACATATTAACTGAATTATTACCTTTAGAAATTCTAATTTGTTAGAATATAAGTGCAGAAAGATATGAAGAAAAAGTCTTATTCACTTGCAAAGTAGGGTTTAAAGAAATCTGTGTGTGCTCAATCCATGAGCAGAGGAAGCCAGAAAAATACTTTAAGGAGAGTAGTCATAATATAAAACATGTAGTGTAATATTCTATTAACGTAGAAAAAACACATGAAGTTAGGATGCAAAGGACATAGAAAATAATAAAGTTACACATGAAATTAACAGGATGAAGGGGAAATAGAGAAAAAAAGTGATGATTATTATAGTTGGTTGCACCATCAAACTATTAAAAGCAGTGGGAAATGAGCCTAGCTAGCAATAAATTTGGAAAAAAATAAAACCAACACAGAATTCCAGCTCTGCTACAAAAAAACAAACCATCCTTTACTAAAAATCAGTCAAACCAGTGTTTATAAGTTATCTTCCAAAAGCTATTTTTCATTTTTATAAGTCACTGAATTACCTTATTAATCATATTCAATGTGCATTCAAAAACAGCATCAAATATCTGAGGTATTTCAGCAGTAATGTGCCCCCCCAATTTGTTTACTATGATAGCCATTGTACTAAGCACTTCTGGCTCTCTGGCAGCTGGAACATTCCTCTGGTAATCAATAAGAACGGCATCCAGCAAAGGTGGAACAAAGTTTTCAGCTACCTAGGGAAAAAAAATCAACAGAGGATTAACCCAATATTTCCTAAAGTTTGACCTGTTTGCATAATGTGTAAATCATACAAAAAATTGAGAATATACATATACATACATACATATATGCACGCACGCACACACACACACACTAAAATGATTTAAGTAATGAACTGTTTCAGACAAATTTCTATTTCTCACCCCCATTGATTTTATTTCTGAGGGTCTTATTTTTTAAACAAAAGAATTGGGAAAAGGAAATAAACTTCCCATGCAATGGTCTAAAATCAAGATATCCCCTCTGCTATCAGTAAAACATCATAAAGGCAGTTGTAATATTTTTCTCAGCAGGGAAAGATGGTGAGGCAATCAAAGGGAAAAAAAAGTGTTCTAAGATCCAAACAAAGCAGCAAAATTGGAAACATTCTGTTGGAATGTTTTGAGTGAGTTATGTGTTCTAACAGAATAAACATGGAAATATTTTTATAGTTGATATGCAGATGAGACTAGCCTTTTGTTTTCCATACCAGGACCATTAACAGTTGGTGAAGTGCTGAATACTACCATATCTCAATTATTTGTTTGGCTTTAACTGTACTTAAACATGTTTTCGGAAATAATTCTCTTGGTAATTTTTTTAAAAAAAAGTTTAGGCTACTAACCATCTGGTTTTTGTGTGTGGTACTACTGCAACTCTAGTGTCTCACACTTGAAGGGGGTTCCCAAGGTCAAGGTAAATCTCCTACTAGGCTTAATGTTAAGTCAAGATTGAATATGTCTAGCAAATTAATCCTCTGTTTTAGTAGTTTATTAAGGTCTTGCACTTACCATCTGAGGATCATTAGATCTGCTCACCCAACCAGAAATGAGTTTTAAAGTTTCCCTTTTTACTGTTCTCATACTTCTAATCAGAGGTTGCTTTGTTACCATTTCACCTGGAAGAGTTTTAAGGTCAATTACAAATCAAGAATAGCCTTGGAGGAGCAAAGTGATTTAGAAAATTTTAACTCAGCTTTTCAAAAATCAACGAATTAGGGAATATGAAAGAAAATCCAGAACGAAATAATAATTATTAAATGCTATTCAGATTCAAGATGTATCAGAAGAGTTACAAAATCTTCCTATATATAGTAACGTTTCTATAAAGACAGAAAATACCAAAATTCTCCATGATACCTTGGTATTCACTAAGTGTATAGATTATGTTGGCAGAACATAGGTGATCCAGGCCATGTATGATTACAGAACAAACAAGCTCCTATTTTTATAGTTACAGAAAATCTGCAGCAGATTATTATAACATGTACATTTTGATTGGGTGTAAAAATATAAGCTTTAATTGACTTTGTGGAAATGATTCTGGATTACATCCTTCTCTCATGTGCCATGTAACTCTATTCCATCTTTATCACTAGAAGTATTTGTATACATTGCCCCTAGCTATGATTAAGTACATGAGTTGAAAAGCTTTGTGCTGGGTTCTTGGAGAACACTAAAAATGATTGCTAGACTTATTTATTTACTGTCACAAGGGGAAGGAAGGGTAATATTATTTAAATAATTTAAATTCAATTTCATTTTATTTTGGGTCCATTCATAGGTTTTTGGAATGAGGCCCAGGTCTGGTGCTAAGTACAGAAAAAAAAATTCTTTCCCCTGTTTTATGCTCAAATGAGCTTAGTGCTTCAAACTTAAGCCAGGGTTTTACCGTGTTTCCCCGAAAATAAGACATGCCCTGCTAATAAGCCCAATCCGGCTTTTCAGAGCATGCGCCATAAGCCCCCCCCCAAAAGCCCACCTCCAACTACTTAAGCGCATGCGCAACTGGTTCCCGCCATTACCACTGTACCGCCTACTGGTACAGCTTGCGGGGCAAAAAGAGGACTCAACGCAAAAACAGTGGCAGGCAAAGCAAAGTGCTTCCACCTCCCACCCTTCCCTTCCACACAAAAAGAGCCCACCGCAAAAACAGCGACAGGCCAGCAATGCGATCACCCCCTCAAACCTGTTCCTTCTGGCGCAAACAAACACTGCCCACCCAAATGATAAAGGCATCCTGCCTGGTTCCTTTCCCCGCCGTCCCTTTAGCGAGGGGTGGCAGGTGGGGGAAGAAGCGAGGCGCGCCTCTTACTTTTCCAGGTCTGTTGCGTTCCTCGCCCTTTCGCCCATTGAACCCCCTTGTAAAAAAAACCTCACGAGTTGAACTCATGCGGCTTCCCTGAACACAATGGTGAGGAACGCGACGGAGCTGGAAAGGTAAAAGGCGCACTTCGCTTCTCACCTGCCCCAGAAAATAATAAGCCCTCCCCTATAATAATCCCAAGGCCATATTTCGTGGAGCAAAAGAAAATAAGACCCTGTCTTATTTGGGGGGAAACATGGTATTGTTAGGCTAAAGTACTATTTTCAACCAAGAAATTATGCTGATGTGTCTTATGTTACCAAAATATGATTTTATATTTAGCAATTATCTTTACACTACAATGTATGAAGCTATTTGGGTTCTGCAACAATTCATCTGGTGAGATCGTATTCATTTCAATAAAGCTTATTCACCTATCACAAATTAAGCAGATACCCACAATACAACCCACTTTTAAACTTACTCTTATTATCTTTACTGAATCATCCCGTGATTTGTTTTAGATTCCTCTTCTATATTAAAGTCAAGTTCATTTTTTGACATGATAAATAAGTAAGATCTAAAATATTATTGTAATTAAAGCAGTCACTCTTACCATTTGCTTGAATAGCTGCAGAAATGTTTTCACTTAGGCACTTATACACATTCAGCATATCTAAGTAAATTCTTCCAAGCTGAATTACAAATGGATGTCCAACAGCTTTACATGCCCTCACATTAGTTTTCAGGATACTCCCCAACTGCTTAACTGTTTCAGAGTCTTTAAGAATATCAACATTCTGTTAAAACAGAAATTTGTGTATTTAGCAAGCAAAGCAGCCTTTCATCTAATAGTATATAAAAGTTAGTATGTTTCTAGGAACAATTCAAGATGCAGTTTTTGACCTTTAAAGCCTTATGCAGCATGGGCCTTTTCTGCTGTGGTCCCTGCATTATAATTATTATTCTTTCCAGAGTAAGGCTAGCTTTGTCCCTTTTAAATTTCCAAACATTCCCCAAGACCTGGTTGTGTCATCTGGCTGGTGAAAATATTGTGTAATATTGCTTTTCACCTAGTATTTTTTATTTTTCTACTTTTTATAATTTTATAACTGTAATAATAATAATAATTTAAATATGACAAATGGGTAAATAATCTTGAATTCAACAGTTCCATTTCATTTTGTATACAGACAAAAAACTTGTAACATATGTACATAGTACATGTAACATAGTACAGAGATTGACTACCCAATATTAATTATTTAATGCATGAATAGTTTTATGTTTTGATTATGCACAATACACAATAATAAAACAATTCCGATAAAATACTTGCTATTCACCAATTTTTTTCTTGAAAGCAAAACAAATGACACCCAACTTACTGTATTTTTTGGACTATAAGACGCACCAAGATTTTGAAGAGGCAAATTTTGCACTCTGCAGACCTCCTAAAAACATCCTGCTTTTCACAAAAATGGGCCCATTTTTTGTGAAAAAAGAACATGCATAGCATTTAGGAGGCTTGTAGAGTGCTCCTGTCTCTCCCCCAAAATAAGCAAAAAATGGTCCGTTTTTCGCTCATTTTAGCCCTCCCAGCCCCCAGGAGCACTCTGGAAGCCTCCTAAAGGCTATGCACAGCCATTTTTGCAAAGGGGCGGGGTTTCAGGCCAAAAATGCTGTATTCATTGTATAAGACACGCCCAGATTTTCACCCTCTTTTTTGAGGGAAAAAGGTGCATCTTATACTCCGAAAAATAAGGTAATCTTCACAAGAAACCAACATTTTCTGAAATTATAATCATGCCTGCAAAGAATATACATATTATGAACTCTTACTTTTGTAGCTTGTTGAATTATGCTGTCCCATACTTGATTAGGGAGTAACATATATTTCTCTATCAAATGCTCTTGTACTGTCTGGTCAGTTTGAGCACCAATCATATATCCAACTGCTTCATAAAACGTATGCACCTAATTGAAGAAAAAGTATACTAAATATGTAATTGAATATGTTTGGAACTCAATAATTTCAATAAAACAGTTAACCTGTAAGTTTCAAATCTTACATTTCTTTTTTGTTTTAAAATCTTTAGATATCTATGGATGCAATTTACTGTTCAGTAAAGAATATAGGTGAAACTCAAAAAATTAGAATATTGTGCAAAAGTTCATTTATTTCAGTAATGCAACTTAAAAGGTGAAACTAATAAATGAGATAGACTCATTACATGCAAAGCAAGATAGTTCAAGCCATGATTTGTCCTAATTGTGATGATTATGTCTTACAGCTCATGAAAACCCCAAATCCACAATCTCAGAAAATTAGAATATTGTGAAAAGGTGCAATATTCTAGGCTCAAAGTGTCCCACTCTAATCAGCTAATCAAGCCATAACAACTGCAAAGGGTTCCTGACCCTTTAAATGGTCTCTCAGTCCGGTTCAGTAGGAATCACAATCATGGGAAAGACTGCTGACCTGACAGTTATGCAGAAAACCATCATTGACACCCTCCATAAGGAGGGAAAGCCTCAAAAGGTAATTGCAAAAGATGTTGGATGTTCCCAAAGTGCTGTATCAAAGCACATTAATAGAAAGTTATGTGGAAGGGAAAAGTGTGGAAGAAAAAGGTGCACAAGCAGCAAGGATGACCGCAGCCTGGAGAGGATTGTCAGGAAAAGGCCATTCAAAAGTTTTGGGGACTTTCACAAGGAGTGGATTGAGGCTGGAGTCAGTGCATCAAGAGCCACCACACTCAGACGGATCCTGGACATGGGCTTCAAATGTCGTATTCCTTTTGTCAAGCTGCTCCTGAACAACAAACGTCAGAAGCGTCTTACCTGGATTAAAGAAAAACAGACCTGGTCTATTGCTCAGTGGTCCAAAGTCCTCTTTTCTGATGAGAGCAACTTTTGCATCTCATTTGAAACCAAGGACCCAGAGTATGGAGGAAGAATGGAGAGGCACACACTGCAAGATGCTTGAAGTCTAGTGTGTAGTTTCCACAGTCTGTGTTGATTTGGGGAGCCATGTCATCAGCTGGCGTTGGTCCACTGTGCTTCATTAAGTCCAGGGTCAACGTATCCGTCTAACAGGAGAATTTGGAGCACTTTATGCTTCCTTCCGCAGACGAGCTTTATGGGGATGCTGACATCATTTTCCAGCAGGACTTGGCACCTGCCCACACTGCCAAAAGCACCAAAACCTGGTTCAATGATGTCGGATTACTGTGCTTGATTGGCCAGCAAACTCGCCTGACCTGAACCCATTGAGAATCTATGGGGCATTGCCAAGAGAAAGATGAGAGACATGAGACCGAACAATGCAGAAGAGCTGAAGGCCGCTATTGAAGCATCCTGGTCTTCCATAACACCTCAGCAGTGCCACAGGCTGATAGCTTCCATGCCACGCCGCATTGAGGCAGTAATTTCTGCAAAAGGGGCCCAAACCAAGTACTGAGTACATATGCATGCTTATACTTTTCAGAGGTCCGATACTGTTCTATGTACAATCCTTGTTTTATTGATTGCTTGGCTTTGCATGTGATGATTCTATCTCATATATTAGTTTTACTTTTTAAGTTGTATTACTGAAATAAATGAACTTTTGCATGATATTCTAATTTTTCGAGTTTCACCTGTAGATCCAAAAAGTATATTCTAGATTAAAAAAAACACTCTGCCTTATTGATACCCATGTGTTTGCATATTCCCTTATTTTAGATATTTTTGCAATATTATAACTTTATATATATACCTGCTGTGGCTGAAGATCACAAATAATTGTGTTAATATTGTTCAGGATCTCATCAATGAATGGCATTACTTCTCCAACTTGAACTTGAACAAAGTGCCTTCGACATTTTTGCGCTATTTTTATAAAAGTATCACAAGCCATGTCCTGGACCCCATCATGAGTTTCTAAAGAGAAAAATTAGAAATAGTTGCCGATATAAGAATATTTTGTGAAGTTATTTCCCAATTGTACCCATCTATTATGATATTTAATAGAAAAGTTACTGGTTTTAACATTATTATTGCACAAAGCAGATTAAATTCCAGATACATTACCATGCATAAATTCAAATAGCTTGTTGACAACAGTCTTCAGAAATTTCCAGTGGGCTCTCAAAAATCTTGGATATTGTCCTACTATGTACATTATATTTGATGCAATAATGGCTTTATTATCTTTTCCTCTTTTTTGCTCACAGAGTCCAAGAAGATCCTACAGAAACACAGGGTTTGTAAAAAGTTCCATTTTTATTTAGGATAAAAAATTTAGAGCACCATTGCAGAAAAAAATAAAAAATAAGGTAAAATAAGTGAAATCAAATGCTTGTAAAAACAATCATGACCTTGTCTTGTAATACTGTAATTATGCAAAATATGAGGACATTTTTCTATACTCCAATCCAGTTAATGTAGCACCAACAAAGAATATATAGTAAGACAAATCCTCTTCTGAGTAGACTAGCAGTAGAAGTCCATCATAATGAAAATTTCATTAATATACCAATTAACAGATGATTTCAGACGTAATAAGTAATACACTAGTGAAAACACAATAAAACACTGTGGTAAACAAATTCAACTGAACTTAAAAATATATACCAGCTTTAGCATAAACAGATACTTGAATAAAAATTGCTTCCTAGAATAGCAGAAAGAGAAAGCCTCACAAAATCCAAAGACTTAAGAGCAGCCATCAAAATGACACTCCTAGTTTTGTTCTCATCAAGTGAACCAATCCTGCTTGAAAAGTTTAATAGAGAATATACACGTTCAAGTAGCTGGTGTCTGAATAATGAATAGGGAGTGAAGGAATGTTGTTTAGTGACCGTTCATAAGTAAGATATTTTTTAAAAAAAAAATCCAAATAATGAACAATATCACTGACACTGCTGCATGAGACAACTTTACCTCAATGAGATGGCTGCAACCAGTGAACTTTGCAACATCTCTATCAGTCACATAATTTGCTTAGCCATTATTTTGTTTCCAATTTAAGAAAGTAAATGCGGTGGCTAAATGAGAGGGTGTATTTCGACTTGAAGGCATTCAAAACGCTGTTTGCCAGTGAAGCTGTAATATTGGTGTTGACTTCCATGAAAACACCACCAACCTTTTTAGAAGTTCAATGTTTCCTGATATATAGTATTTGCAAAATTGTCTTAAAAGGTTAATTTTCTTTTTACAAAATATAAAGTTCCCTGAGAAGCTACTAAAGACTGTATACATTACTATACCTTTATTACTGTTACAAGAAACCTCTTCTCATCTTCTTCATGCATTGCTCCACTTATTGAACCTATAGCCCAACACAGGGTATTGAGATTTTTCCATGACCATTCAGTACCATTTACTTGATTGTGAAGCTTCTCTGTCATTATTCGTTCGGTATCTGCATAATCCAGATGGGTAAGATAAACTGGAAGAAATAATTTAAGTAAATTGACTACCAGGAATTCAGAATATCATTCTCCACTAACATTTAATGACATGCTAGAGTGAATTGTAAAATTTGCTAGTTTTTTTCAGAGTTGAGGGAGACCAATGCAAACTACAACCAATTACCTTAATAAAAATTATAAGCAACTGCAACAAAAAATTCAATCTACAGAATCATGGCTAAAATAAATTTGCTTATGAAAATGATATAACCTCTATTCTGGCTTTGTTTGGGGCTATCAACGGAAAAAATTATCACTTCCTATCAACTGTAATAGTATACATTTTCACATTTTAGTTTTGGGTTTTTTTTCTTAACAAATCAAAATTAAAGGTAATAATCATGCAAATATAATTTACCTAATGTTTCTCTCATGTTCTTGTACAAGTTGATAGAGTCTGTATCTTTCATAAATTCTCGAACAACTTCTCCTTGATCATTTTCTACAACAAGTACTTCTTCTGGTTTTGCCATGCGGCTAACCATCAATAATCGCACCTATATATTAATATATATTTAAAAAGCATAGTATGTAAATCAGATTTCTCACATCACTATTTAACTGATAGGCCAGATGAGGCATCGGCTATGTAATGATTCAGAATTTATTGATTATTGTAGTACAGTATACAAGACTTGAAAAGCAAATTACAAACTTGATGTACATTTAAAATGATAACAGTTATTCCTACAGAAAGCAACCAAAAACCTCATTTGCTGAGGCACAAAACTCATAGAGCTGGAATCCTTAACATTTACCAGTGGGTGGCTGTGTACCTGTGACTATCACACTTACAACCTCATCGGGTTCTCTATTCCACCTCACCTTTAAATGTTATTGTTTTCAAACATTTATAAAGCTATCAAACTTAAACATGACCTCTGGACAGTGTACAGAATCATTAAATAAAAATATAAAGACAAATAATGTATATCATAAAAACAAACAAATCAATTAAATGACATTTGGAACTAAAATAGGCAATATCTTTTCAATTGGGAATTCTATTCATCTTCACCCAACCCCAGGGAAAGATCCAAGTCTTGGCTGCCTTTTAAAGCAGTGGTCCCCAACCCCCGGTCCGCGGACCGGTGCCGGTCCGCGGAGTACCTGGCACCGGGCCGCGGAGCGGCCGGGGGCCATGATCACTGCAGCTGGGCGCCGTGGCTCTCCTGCTGCGCCAGCCGCTCCTCTTCCAGCCGCTCGCCCAGCGCGCAAAGCTCCCGGCAGCTCCTGGCGCTCAGCCTCTCCACTTCAGCTGGGCGCCGTGGCTCTCCTGCTGCGCCAGCCGCCCCTCTTCCAGCCGCTCGCCCAGCGCGCAAAGCTCCCGGCAGCTCCTGGCGCTCAGCCTCTCCACTTCAGCTGGGCGCCGTGGCTCTCCTGCTGCGCCAGCCGCTCCTCTTCCAGCCGCTCGCCCAGCGCGCAAAGCTCCCGGCAGCTCCTGGCGCTCAGCCTCTCCACTTCAGCTGGGCGCCGTGGCTCTCCTGCTGCGCCAGCCGCCCCTCTTCCAGCCGCTCGCCCAGCGCGCTCCTGGTTCTGCGTGCGCAGCTTGCGCACGCAGGTCCTGTTGGCCCAGGCAGCCCCCTTCCAGCACCTGCAGCGCCCGCAACTCGGCCTCGTATCGTTCCAGGCTCTGCGCGCAGCTCCAGCTCAGTACCAGCGTGTAGTCGGAGGCCAGCTGCCGCTTCTCGGAGCGCCCGGCTTGCGCGCTTCCTGCAGCCCTTCGTGCTCGGCCAGGAGCTGCTTCAGCAGCGCTTCCAGAGCGGCGCAGTCGGCCCACAGCCCCTCCAGGTGGCTGAGACGCAGCTCTCCAAGTTGCGCGCTCAGCCTCTCCAAGCTCTCCAACTCGTGGCGCAGCGCGTCCCGCTCCAGCTCGCCTTGAGGTGATCTCAAAAAATAAGCTAGGTTGGATATGACTGGGATAAGATTTCCAGATGTTGACTTGGCTCAAGTCCTTTTTCTTGCTGAATGAAAACTCCTGCATCATGGTTGTATGTAGGATGTATTTAGAAAAATTCAAGATGGGAACCATCTTGGTTTTTATGTGATGCAAATAAAAGAATAAATAGGCTTTTAATTTCATAGTCATGGCTATTACCTTGACATTTTCGATGTCACTCTGACACCCCTGTCCCAGATAATTTGGTGAATGGACAGAGAGGCTACCAGCTAGTAGTAGGCTGGCTTGAATGCACTTACTAAGAAAGGATTCACAGTGAATTCAATGAATAACATTTTTGGGTGATCATCAATCTGATGGGAGCTATATATCTATTGCAGCATTTACCTGCAAATTTAAAGGAAGTCCAGAAAGCGATTGCAATCTATTTGGCATATATTTACAAATACATATTGAAAATAATGCAACATCTAACATTTTCTGATCATGGTGCTGTCATTGGTGTACTATCCTGGTAATTAAAAATGGTGTCTGTAGAAGAATAAAAATGTGGTTGTGTGTTAACAAAAGAATAGAAACTATAAGCATATAATCTTCCATTCAAATAGTTAGAAATTAACTAGAAATAGATATCCAGAGGCAAATCACTATCCAGGGTGTTTGAATTAAGAGAGCCATTGCAAAGATTTCTCTCAGAAAAGAAGTCACCACTGGCAGCACATTTCAGTGACAAGGTATGGCTTGCAAAACTGGCTTACCTGTGTGACATATTTAGCCTGCTCAATGAACTCAATCTGTCCCTTCAGGGGAAAATGACAACTGTTTTCAAGTTGGCTGACAAAGTAGCTGCATTTAAAGCCAAACTGGAGTTGTGGGGACGGCGTGTGAACAGAGGCATTTTGGACATGTTTCAGACATTAGCGGGGATTTTAGGAGAGACTGAGCCTGAGCATTCATTCTCCCAGTTGGTGCACGATCACCTGTCTTTGCTTTTAGAAGAGTTTGAGCGCTACTTCCCAACCACAAAAGACCCACGAACTGGTAAGGAATGGATCCGCGACCCATTTGTCAACAAACCAGACGAATTTAGCATGTCTGTGCAAGAAGAAGATCAACTGCTGGAGATTGCAAATGACGGTGACCTTAAAACTGCATTTGAGACAACAACTCTGCCGGTGTTCTGGATTAAAGTCATGGCGGAATATCCTGAGATTGCCACTACAGCTCTTAAGTCCCTTTTGCCTTTTCCAACATCCTATCTGTGTGAAGCGGGGTTTTCTGCAGTGACAGCAACCAAAACAAAACAACGAAATAAACTGGACATAAGCAAGACACTTCGGGTGTCATTGTCTCCTATTACCCCCAGATGGAACCGTCTCGTTGCAGAAAAACAAGCTCAGGGTTCTCATTGATTCAGTAGATTCTAGTAACTAGAGAGCTTAGTTAAAGTTTAACTGTTAAAATGTTAAAGCACTTTATATTTATGTAATTGTATTTTATTTTGTAAGGCATGTTTAAATACAATAAAATAAAAGTTGTTTAATCAAAACAATCTGATATATAAACAATCAATGTGTCATCGTGAACAACGCCCCCCCACCCCTCCCCCCCACCCCTGCGCGCGCTCAGCGGGCCACGGTAAAATTATCACAGGCTGACTGGTCCGCGGCGATAAAAAGGTTGGGGACCACTGTTTTAAAGGGCTCTGGGGTTATGGTCAACTGTAGTATTGAGGTAAGTGTTCCAAAGAAGAAGGGCTACCACCAAAAAGCATGTCCCCTGTATCTCAAAGGTGACATTGCTTCAGAGAAGAGTAGGTCTTTTCTCTTGGAGTATGTTGGATGGACAGATATGCTTGAGAAGGCAACCTAACAAATAAACCAGGCCATTGCCAGGCAGGACTTTATAGGCCATAATCAGCATCCTGATTTGCACCTGGAACCTCTATGTAGAGAAGCAATGCAGCTTGCAGAGTAGAAGTGCTACATATGTGTAATGTGGAAATCCAATAACTACCTACACTACTGCATTCTGAAACAACTGAAGCTTGTCTAGTTTTCAAGGACAGCTCATATAGAGCATGATGCAATAATCCAATTGAGGAGTGGCTAAACTTTTAATTACCATGAGCAGGTCCTCCCAATTCAGGAAAAAACAGTGTAATTAGCACAGCTGTATAAAGCCTAATCACAGAATCACCAGCTCTTCAAGTAAGAGTTAGGAATCCAGAAGCACCCCCAAATTGTACACAACATCCAAGTGGAGTAGTGAATCACCATCTAGAGTTCCAGATAAGAGTATCTCCAGTTTTTGGCCATGTATCTCCAGGAACTCACAGCTCCTAAGTCATAGTAAGGTACTGCAGTAAACTCTTTTCATACTTATAGAAAGTATAAATAAACTGGTGATTACAATTACCTTAGACAGCACAGGCAAATACAATTGTCTCCGGGGAGGAACATCAAAATGCTGAGTTCCAGATAGCAATGGAGAAGCTGATGTTGAAAATGGACTCTCTCTATATAATTCAGCAGCCAGATGATTCCAATACTCCAGACAAATCTTGAAGATTTCAGTTTCTTCTACTTCAGATACCAGCAACATGTAATGGAGAGCCTAATATAAATTTATTTTGGAGTTTAATTAGTAAAAGGTTTAGAAATTGGTCAGATTATTTCAAAATATCCCTAAAATGAAGTAGTTATGAAGTAGTAGCTCTGAAATTGTTATCTACAACCCTCTGCAAAAAGAAAATTAAAAAATTGCTGAAATCAAGTACATTAAAATCTCATAGAATTCCAGCATTTAATATATATTTTTGGCATTAAAATTATTGCATGAAATTGCAAATCACCACAGATGAGGCGAGTGAATAAATAAGGCTGTTTCTGCTGTGTCTATATTTATATTTTCAGAAACTTCCATCCATCCATCCATCCATCCATCCAAAAAAGGAGCAAATAGTTTATCCATACTGATCACTACAACAGAAAAAAAGAACATGGAACGTGTTCAGATGAAATAATTCATAAATCGACCGTTGACTTACCTGAACAGTCCTTCTATGGGTGCTACGAGGGGAATCCAAGCATGGGTTAACTTTGTCCATTAGCCCTGAGACTGAGTTATAAAAATTGCTGGCCACGCCTCCTCTGATTGGACTGGTTCAGTTTTGCACAAAGGATCAGCCGGCTTGAGAGAAGCAAAATAAGTCTAGAAGTCAAGGTAAGTCAGAATGTCATAGGAAAAAAGGAAGTCCAGGCCCAGAATAGCCGAAGACGGGTTTGGGTTCCCCTCGCAGTGCACATAGAAGGACCGTTCAGGTAAGTCAACGGTCGTTCTCCTGTGAGCTGCTTGGGGAATCCAAGCATGGGACATGCCAAAGCAATACACTTCAGGAGCGGGAGCGAGGCTGGTCTGATGCCGTAGCTGAAGAAGCTACCCTTTGCAGCATGTGCCGTCCAAAGGATGCCTCAGCCGAGGCATAAACACCCACCTTGTAGTGATAGATAAAGGGTGACGGTGATGACCAGGGCGCTGCCCTGCAGATGTCTTCCACCGAGGCCTGCATTGCCCAGGCCGCCGTCGTGGGTGCACTCCTAGTAGAATGGGGAGTAATATGACTGGGAACTGGTCGGGTCTGGCAGTCATAGGCTAGGGCAATACACGCCTTCAACCAGCGGCCGATGATATGTCACGATGCCTTATGGCCCACGGTAGCAGGTTGGAAGGACACAAACAGGGCCTCCGTCCTTCTGAACGACGCAGTGCGTTTCACATAGTGGAGAAGTGAACGACAAACATCGAGATGATGCCAATGCCGTTCTCGGGGGTGAGATGGCTGTGGACAGAAATCTGGGAGAGAGATTTCTTGGGACTTGTGGAACCACGAGTTGCCTTTTGGAATAAAGGTCTGGTCCAAACGTAATACGACCTTGCTTGGATGGAAGATGCAGAGGTCGTCTCGGACGGAGAGCACCGCCAACTCGGACACACGCCGGGCCGATGTAATGGCTACCAAAAAGACAGTCTTAAGAATCAGTAACCTGAGGGAGATGGTCCGAATAGGCTCGAATGGAGCCGCCGTAAGGGCATTTAGTACTAGGGAGAGATCCCAGGTAGGATAGCGATGAACGTTAGGTGGGCTAAGGTTCGCCACTCCCTTCAGGAAGGCCCGCACCCCCGGATGTTGAACTAGGGGTTGGCCTTGCCCACCACCAATTACGGTAGACAGAGCCGCAATTTGACGGCGGAGGGTGTTAGGTGTTAGTCCTTTGTCCATGCCCATCTGTAGGAAATCCAAAACCTGTGGTCGCCCCAGTTGGGTCCTCACCCGGTGCCCGACACCATCTGCAGGGAATGCTCGCCAGGTAGATGTGTGTTGTTGACGGGCGGCAAGCCGCCTGGATCATGGAGATGACCCTATCAGAGAAATGCTGCTGACTCAGGATCGCCCGCTCACATGCCACATGGCTAACTGTAACAGCTGTGGCTTCGAGTGGATGAGAGCTCCTTGCGAGAGGGATATCCGGTCGTCCATAATTTTCCACGGGCGAGAGATGGACAGATGGACGAGGTCCGCATACCAGGGGCGTCATGGCCACATCGGTGCAACCAGCAGCACTTCCGCCTGTTCTGTCAGAATCTTCCGTATGACCAGCGGCACAATTGGCAGAGGCGGGAAGGCATAAAGGAGGCCCAACGGCCAAGGGCTTTGGAGAGCGTTGGTGCCTTCTGCTCCTGGTACCTGGTGTAATAACACGGCAGGTGTGTGTTTTCGGGTTGGGCGAACAGGTCCCTCTGCGGGTGGCTGAAGCAGTGGGACAGTTCTTGGAACAGGGCTGGGTGCAAGCTCCACTCCGCCTGATCCACCGTGGCCCTGCTAAGCCAGTCTGCTTGGATGTTTGCAGTGCCCAATATGTGTTCCGCTCAGACTGACAACAGATGGTTCTCCGCCCAGTGGTGTAGGTGCTCTGCTTTCATCATCAGGGTTTGGACCTCGTGCCACCTTGGCGGTTGATATGCGCCTTGGAGGCCACGTTGTCGGTGAGTATCAGTACATGGTTGGAGGGGACCATGTGTCAAAACTCACGGAGGGCTAGGCGGATGGCCTGTAGCTCCAGCCAATTGATGCTGTTGTTCAGCTCCCGGACAGTCCAACGACCTTCGGTTCAGGGCGTGGACCCCCCACCTGAATTGGCTCACATCCGTTGTAACGACAATCCGCTCCGGTTCCTTGAAAAGGCATCCCTTGAGGATGCGGGATGACAGCCACCAACAGAGCAATAGGAATACCTTGGTCGGTAAGCGAATCATGATTGGAGTGTGACTGGTGTGAGCTCTTTAGAATGGGAGTAGATACCACTGCAGTGGTTGTGGGTGGAACCATGCCCAAGGTACAACATCTATGCAAAATATCATCTTCCCTAGAGGTTGGGACAATACTGCAAGGGAAGGTGACCTCTGTTTGAGCACTTGACTCACCAGGGGTTGCAGGCTCTGCTGTCTCTCCCTCGACAGAGAGACCAGACAAGTCTCCAAGTTGATGACTGCCCCGAGATGTAGCATGGACGTGATCGGGTGCAGGTGGCTTTTTGGAAAGTTCAGCACGAATCCGTGATCCTGTAGGGCGTCGATTGTCAGATGTAAGTCACGATAGGCCTGGTTCCGGGAAGACGGTAAGATTAAGATGTCATCGAGATAACAAATGACTCTTAGGGGAACCGACCTCAGCAAGGCTGCAACTACTGCTAGCAGTTGGGTGAAGACCCGCGGGGCTGATGATAGGCTGAATAGTAAGGCACGGTACTGGAAATGATGACCCGCGAAGTGGAAGCGCAGAAACTTTCGGTGGGCTGGATGTATTGAAATATGCAAGTAGGCATCCTTGATGTCGATGGAGGTGAGATCGCCTTGGCGAATGCTCGTCAGAATACTCTTGAGTGATTGCATTTTGAATTTTTGGTATTTGAGGTAGAAATTGAGCCGTTTCAAGTCTAGGATGGCCTGCCATCCTCCCAAGGCGTTGGGAACTTGGAATAGTATGGAGTAGAAACCTAGACCCTCCTGTCCCCTCAGCACCTGTTCTATTGCTCTGATGGAAATGAGATGCTTGATTTCCGTGTCCATCAGGCGTCGCTTTAGCTGGCACCTGGGTACTGGACATTTGATGAAACGTCTCAGGGGAATGGCCAGGAACTCCAGAATGAGGCCCAGCCTCACAGTCTGAAGAGCCCAGGCATCAGAGGTTGTGGCTTCCCATTGGCGAACAAAGGTAGTTAAGCGCCCACCAATAGGGCCAACCTCTAGCGAGTCACCAGTACCTACGAAAGGACCGGTTGTTGGCGCCACAAAAGGGCCGCCAGGCCTGGGCCTGTTGTTGGTGCTGGTTCCTACCTCTGTCCCTAGTATTGGACCTGTCCTGAAACCTGTCCTGGGATTGGGAAAAAAATCTATTAGAAAAGGGGTGTAGGAGGGATGAGTACCCCAACTCCCCAAAACAAAAGGGCTGCCTCCAAGGATACGGTTGTTGCCTCCAATCCGTGTGCTTAGTGGTCGAGGGCAGCACCTTTCGCTTTCCCTCATTTCAACCAGTATAGGATCCAGCGCTGCAGCAAATAGGGAACTGCCCTTGAAGGGGGTGGAGGCAAGGCGCCATTTGGATTGTACATCCACTTGCCAATGGCGTAGCCATAACAAGCAATGAGAAGCTATATTGGATGCCACAGCTCGGGACGCGAAGTTGGCCGCATTGAGTGTTGCATTCGAGAATTCCAAAGCCGCCACCAGTTTGACCACATCCTGATGAAGGTGCAGGTCCTCTGATCCTAACCTCTCCTGAAGTTGTCTTACGCAAACTAAGGAAGTTCTATTGAAGAATGAGGCCGCCGTAGCGGCACGCAATGCCCAGGCAGTTGCCTGGTGCGTTTTGCGAATAACAAGCTCCGCCTTGCGGTCTCTGCCTTCAATCCCTCTAAAATTTCAGATGGAATAAGGGCAGGGGAATCCAAGGCCGCTATCGGTCGGTCAACAGTGGGAAACTGTAAAATGGTGTCCAATTCCAGCGTGGAAGCATAAAGCTTTCTATTGCCATTGCTGGGGGGCGAAACTGCGGTGAGCCAACAGTTTCTGGATTATGTCCAAAAACAATTTGGGTGATGGAATAGTCTCCTGTTCTTGCACCTGTTCAGCGAACAAGCGCCCCGTGGGATCAAGGCCCATGTCGGTGCTGGCCTGGGTGGTTGCTCCCCCCCAAATTGGAGATGGCCTTGGCTTTGTAAAGAAGAGACTTGAATAGGGCTGGTTTGAAGAGGCCCAAGAAGGGAACATTATCCTGAACCAGCCCTTCTTCATCCGATAATTCCAAATCCAAAATCTCACCTTCCTCCCCCAAATCTCACCTCCCCCCCCCGCTAAAACAGACCCTTCGCTGTAGATGGAAGGAAAGGGAGAGGAGGGGGGGCATCCTGAGAGGTGGCTGAATCCCTGGCAAGGTTCACATTTTTAGGACGTTGACTCCTATGCTGTAACTCTGCATCCACTCCCCTAGATATGGCAGTGGCAATCATATCCCTGAGATCAAACTCTGGGTTATCCTCCGGTCTGCTGCCAGCAGCCGTGGGAGTAAAGGTGGCTGAGGCACCTGAATGGGAGGGGGGGCGGATCTGAGCTGGGCCCTGGAAAATCAGATGAGCCCTGAACGCCTGAGCCAGGCCCTGCAGTTGTAAGATCCTGAGAGCGGGGAAGGTCTGGCGATCAACCTTGAATTCCAGCTAGGCCGGAGGTAGAAGGCCCTTGAGGCAGTAGGATGGGAGGGGACCTGGGAGATGAGGGATCCCTAGGCCCATTTTTGGACACTGGTGCACTTAGAGGCCCTGGCAGGAGCTGCTGAGGTGGCCCGGGGTCTGAGGCTGGCGGCCCTGGTGGAAGCCCTACCCACTCTAGATGAGGCCCCAGTGGCATCGGAGAACAACTGAGGAGAGGTGGAACCCCAGTGCTGCCCCCGGTAATAGAACGATCCGCCATGTAAGCTAAGTTGAAAGGGCTCAAGCTCACGTTCATTGAATGCCAAATGTTGATCGCAATCGAAACAGAGGCTGTTAGGGATCAAACTCGTGCTCCAGTAGAATGGACCTCTGTGGAGCAATGAATCTGGTGATTCTATGTCACTGTGGGTGGGAAACTGAAGCCACGTCCAGCCAGACTGGTTGTCTGGCATGAAAAAGGGCTTCAAAATGGCCTCCGCAACCCAAAATGGCCATCATGAGCACAGCGAAGGCGGGAGATTCAAATCGGCGAGGCACAAAGGCAGTTGCCAGAATGGAAAATGCCTGCCTCGATTCTTGCCAGCGACTGCGCCCGGGGCCTCCAGAGACTCCGACGGGGTGTCCGGGCTCCACATTTTGTCGAGCAATCTCGAGGGGGGGAGGCAGACAGCGGTGAGAGCGGCCGGCGCGGGGCGGCGAACCGAACCCCAACCGCGGCAAGACAACATGAAGGCGGTGAACCAACCTTCCCACAGTAAACAATGGCGCACCCCTGCCTCCAACAAGGAGGTTCCTTGGCCCCGAAGGCTCCGGGAACGCCAAAATCCACTCGTCACTGTAACTGAGGAGAAAGGAACCCCTTGCAGAGATATTTACCCTGAGGGGAACTCAATCCGGCGAAGTGGAATCCAAGCTGAAATAATAATGATGAATTTGTGAAATAATAATGATGAATCTATCTAGTAACCTAGAGCGAATTATTTTGCGTCTCTTTAGGCTGGACTGAGTTAAAAAAACTGAACCAGTCCAGTCAGACGAGGCGTGGCCAGCAATTTGCATAACTCAGTCTCAAGGCTAATGGACAAAGTTAACCCATGCTTACATTCCCCAAGCAGCACACAGAGAACAGGGCAGGCAGTATTATTCATCCACTCAACCATTACCTATAAGCTGCCTAACCATAGAAGGGCCTCTAGGTAATGTACAACATTAAATGAATGCAATTTAAAATAATAGACAAGGGCAAAAGTAATACAAGAAATATGGAAGCATGTTGGGGAAGCAAAACTCCACAATCAACCAAAATTAAGACAATATTCGAAGAGTGTCCACAAATCTACTCCCAAGATCAACGCAAATTTTTTGAAGAATGCTATTATAAGGGTGCAGAGGCAGCCACAAAGCAGATTTGTTTCTGAAGTCCCATAATATGAGATCACTTAATTGGAGAATGGCAGTCCTGTAAGTTTCTAGGTCACAAGTCATGCAGAGCTTTACAATTAATAGCCAATATCTTGAACTGCAACCAGAAATACATAAAACTGCAGTGGGATGTAAATGTGACATATAAATACATTAAATAAATTTGTGCCACTGTATTTTGGACTAAGCTCTTGTTTCTAGATGGAATCCCATGTAAAGCAGTCCAAGTGAGAGGTGACTAAGTCATGAGTGACTTGGAGGAGGACATCCTGATTATGCACCAGATGCACCTACGCAAACATTCTTCAAGCTGTGGTTTCAGTTGCTTAAGTAATGGCAGCATGAGGACTCCCAAATTATGCACAAAATTTTTATAGGAAAGTGCATTTCCTAGTGAATCTCCAGAAATATAAAGTGCTTGAATCCAAAATAATTTGCTTTTGTTAGTGTTAGTTTCTTCCCATCCATAATCTAACACCTACAGTGTTTCCCAGAAAATAAGACCTGGTGTTATGTTTTTGGGCTCCAAAGTAAGCACTAGGGCTTATTTTCAGGGAAGCACAATTTCAGGGTGATCAGTCTGGCTGGGCACCCTGCCCCTGGCGTGTTCACAAGAGGTGGCAAGCGTGAGGGGACCGACGGTATCACAGCACCTGCAGCCTGCCAGTTACTTGGTCGGCACACTCTGGGATTGCACAGCCCGTGCACCTCAGGTGAGTTGATTTCCTGTACAAGCAGCAGATGTACAGAGGCGCAGGAGAGAGAAGCAGGCAATCCAGATGTGCTGCGGGAAAGCCGAGTTGATGGGCTGGGCTTCGCATGGCGGCACTGGCAGCAGATGGAGGCAGAGGCGTGGAAAGAAGGCGATCTTGACATGCTGCAGGCAAGCCGAGAGACTCAAAGATGAACCTCTCGTGGTCACCTGCCCACTCTGGCCCTTCGACTCTCAGCTTTCTCGCGACCCACATGGCTTTCCAAATTGCGTGTCTCCCTCCACCTCTGCTTGGATAAGTAATCAACTCACCTGGGCTGCACAAGCTGCTGCCAGACAGTCAACTCATGTATGCTTGCCACCTCTTGTGCTGGCCACCCCCACCCCCTTCACTAGGATTTATTTGGGGGAGGGGGCTTGCAAGGCTCATTTTTGGGTAATGGCAATGGAACAGATTTACCACAATATCACCTAATTCACCAGAGGTCAACTGGTAACATCTGTATATTGATATGTGGCCCCATTAATATTATTTCTTCTAAAGCCTCATGTGAAGATTATAAATAGGAGCAGGGAAAATGCTAATCCTTGAGGAAGTGCATAAAGTAAGGCTTAACTACCATCTCATCATCACAATTGTTCTGGGAGATAAGGTTACCACAGTGCCTCCCATACCCAGGATGATCCAACAGGATTCCATGATTGATAGTATCAATCCAGATAAATGAGACATGATCACGAGTTACATCTCCCTTATCTGAGCCCCACAAGAAGCATCTGTAAGCATAATGCCACCAGCTGCATATAGCCCTATCACTCCCAATGTGCAGTCCCAGTTTTGCCTTTAAAATTTGAAAGCAAAATGGCTTTTGCGCAATGTTCATATCTTTTCCTGCAAACCGTTTAGTTCTTATATTATGAAGCCAAGCACATAGTTTTCTTCTTTAGGATAGATCACCGCCCCCCCACTTGATCTCTGAAAGGCTGAGAGATAAAAATCGTTTTAAAAAAGAAAAAGGTGACAGCCAGATTAAAAAAAAAACTTTACAATTTCTTATGCAGTTACAGTACCTGCACTGATCGGATAGAATATAAATATCTAGATTGGAACAATTGCGTAGTTGATAGAATGCTTGAGGCATTGATTTATCAGATTTCCTACTCACAGTTGGACAGCCATCATGTTTGACTCCCACCTCTCAATATACTTTTAATCAAACTTATGAGATAGAAAGATAAACTAAAATGGAATAGAAATACTCAATTGGTCTATTTTACAACTTGCATCAAACCAAGTTTTGGTATTTGTTCTCCAAAGAAAGAAAGTCCAGTGCCTCTTGTCTGACAGGACCAAGGCCTTTAGGTCCAGGGATGGGGGCAAGATACAGTGTTGCCAGAGCCAGTCTGAAGGAAGGTATTTGGAAGGCCAAGACTGCTTATAAGAGGAAGATTGAGGATAATTTTTATAGTAATAACATGAGGCAGGTGTGGCAACGGATTCAACAAATTACCAATCATTAACCGACCAATGCCATCCGTGCTGAGGGGGATACTTTGTTGGCAAAGGAGCTGAATCATTTCTTTGCTCACTTTGAAGTGGAGACATCAGAGACAGCTAAAATACAACCACCAGCTCATTGTAGCCCCCACCTAATTGTGGACAAACAGGAGGTGAGGAGCATTCTGAGAGCTGTGGACCTTAAAAAAGTTGCCAGTCCTGCTGGTGTGCTTAAAGACCAAGTGGAGCAAGTGGCCAGTTTTACGTTTCTGGGTGTTATCATAAAAGAAGAGTTGACCTGGGGCACTCACATTGCAGCACTAGTCAAAAGGGCCCAGCAGAGATTATACTAACTGAGTCTTTTCAGGAAACAATAACCGAATGAAAAACTGCTGGTGACCTTCTACTGCTGTGCCATAGAAAGTATTTTAACTTACTGCACTTGTGCATGGTTTGCCAACTGCACAGTGGCAGATAGGATAGTGCTCCAGAGAGTTAACATCATTGCTCAGAGGATCATTGGTTGCCCTCTCCCCTCTTTGGAAGAGCTTTAGGAAAGTTCAAAACATTCTTAAAGATCCATCTCATCCTGGGCAACCTTTTTTTGAACTTTTACCACCTGGCAGACAGTACAGGATAATAAAAACAAGGACCAAATAGACTGAAAAACAGCTTCTATCCCAGGGCAGTAACAATATTGAATTCTACTGTATAGTGCAATACAAATGCAGTATCAGGTTTTCAATTCAATTGTATAGAATGTGAAGGATGTGTGTTTGTGTTTTATTTTTATAGTTATAATGTACACTTGAAGATGGAATTTAATTTCATTGTACAAGGTGCAATGACAATAAAGTAAATTTAACTCCACATCTTCAATTTGACATAGGTGTGAATAAAAATAAAAAGGAGCTTACTTCCATTAACGTCTCTCTGAGATTTAAACGTTTTTCTATAAGTTGACCGTGCTCTTTTAAAAAGGTACAGAGAAACAAGCTGAGATTCTGAATGAAATTCTGTTCATCATCTTTTCCATTGGAATATGCCAGTCGTATATTGGTGTTCAAAGGAAGCATCTAAGAAAGTAAAATATAGTTATAATCTTGAACTTAAAGTTAAGTCCTGCTAATAATTTTATTTTTGTGTATTACATAAAACATACATAAATGAAGACATTACATTGTATTTATTCCCCAGACAGATTTTCTTAACCTTTTTATCTTGGAGAAACCCTTGAAAAAAAATTCTGATTTCAATAAATCCTTACATAAAATTTGCAAAAAATATGAAAACTTGAATATACAATTCACTTCTAATCTGTTTTACAAAAAATACAATGGCAAAACAGCAGGTTGCCACCAAGTGTCAGAGCATTAAAATTTGAGCACTAGCATTGCAGTGTATAAAGGTCATAAAATGTATTTTTTAAATTATAGCCTCCCATAGAACCCGTTAAGAAAGCCTGCCCTAGAGTTATAAACTACTTCTTAACACAACTTTCATCTGAGAAATTCATGGAAGTTCTCATACATATACAAGACTGGCCTTCAGAAATGACAACTAATACTTCCACTTACTGTAACAAAGCTTTGCTTAAATATTTTGATTTACTTTTCTTTGGATTGAAGCTATAAATAATTTAACTGCAAGTCCCACATGTATTTTCAACTGAAGATAGTATACTATTCAAAGATGTAGCGTTAAGGCTGATTTTGAGCAATTAACAAATCCTTTTACTGTACTTTCTGAGTGCAAGAGGATGACATGTTTCCCTGTTGGAAATCTGTTCACCTGATTTTTGACATTTGCAATAGATGCAGTTCCTGGAGAAGCAGCAGGTAGGGAGAAGTTGTAATCTCAGACTTAAGATGTGCTACACTAAAGATATTTGGAATATATTCGGCTGGGCTAGGGACCCCAATTTGGTTTGCTGCTTGTATGCATTACTGTTGCTGCTTAACTTGATTGTTGATAAGTTTTCCCAGATATAGTAATGGGAACCTAAGTTTCTTCAGCAGATCTGGAGTGGCTCTGGAATTTATGGCTGCTATGGCAACCATGGCATTGACACATGAGAGATCTCACACTATGCTATGGAATTTTGTACTGCGACTCCCCCCTGCAATAGAGGAACACCTATTAAATCAGTCTGCTACAGCTGTTTTATGGATCTTGTGGCTTTTAAGAGGTCTTTTCTCAAGGATTTGGTGGGTTTTTCAGATGAAATTCTGGTCATCTCCTGGAATAAAGATGTCTGCATAGTGTTGGACTGAATGGAGAGGCATTTTTTGTTTGTATGTTCATTGCAGCTCACTGGTTACTGAGCAGTTAAGGAAAATTGAGTAGTAGATATGCATTGAATGTCCCTGGAGGCAGTCTGATCTGTGCAAGCATGAACTTACATTGGTGTATATTCAGAGGTGATTCAAGCAGCAGAAAGAAAGCATTTTGCTAGTTATGGCACTGGCTTAATGCTACCCTTTGGCTTTTTAAAGGTGACTTCAATAGAAGAATATTCATCAATACCATTTGAAAAAACACTGTGAAGAATTCTTGCAGCATTTGGCAGACAAAACCACTCATAAACATGAGGAGAACTGGATTCCAGCTGGACAGCACCCGTAGAGATGATGGGGGTCTTGTCTTATGAATTAGAATTATGTCGGAGAGTCTCAAGTGGATGAGATCTTCACGGTTGGTTAAGGCCTCCCATGAATTGGCAGGAGATTGCATCCAGTCAGTAATCAATGCTTCTTTAAATAAGCAGTGTTCCTTTCATAATTAATCAGGAATTTTTTGCTTAATCTGACTGTTTTGGACAATTTTGGACCTATCAGCAACCTTCAGTAGCCCATTGCTCTTTTAAACTTCTTCCTGTCAAAGAGATTCAATTGACTATATCCCGCTTAGATTTTAATAAAATCCTTTCTACTTTCATGGAAGAAGGGTATTCTAACTGCAGCTGAGGTTCACTGGAACATGGTGTTTACATGTTTTATATGAATATGATTGTTATTTTATATATTTATAAATGGTCAAAGTTAGCTATCAAAAACCTTCGGGAGTGAATGGCACACAAGCAAACTCAATCAATAAAATAACTCTGTGCATCAACACCAATACATTTCTGATTATTTAACTAAAATGACATAATGCTCTTGTAAATTTATGTCTCTTCTATCTAAGCAAGCAGTCTGGGACACTCTGTAAAATTTCCTGAATGGCTACATCAATCTTTGAGACCAGGAGAACTTCTAAGTGGACCAGATGCTACGAAAGTCAGAGGTAAGATTTTCCAATGTCAGAATTTCAGCAGAATGTGAGCAGGAACTGCACTTAATAAGCTATCAATCTGTGGTTAAACATGGCTATAAGATATTTTCTAGTAGTAGTAGAAAGTAGTAATAGCAATAATTAAGTAAATAAAGTAGTTCCAAATGGTAGGTGGGATAGAAAAATAAATTCATAAAAGATTTTGAATGACAGTCCTGACTTTTCTGAATGGCATAGGAACTTAACAGCATATAAATTCAATTAGGAGTTACACTCCGAAGCATTTGGGGTCAAAAGGACCTCAGGTCTTACATCAAAGTCTAGCCCAGAGCTAATTATTATCTCCTTTCAAGATTGAGTCTAAATACAGCCCTTATAAAATCCTTATAAATATATTCAAGACAAAGACAGTGATTAGAAATTAGTTCAACATAACAGTTATGTGTATCCATAAGAAACTAGCAATCTCCAGTTGTTAATCTAAAAAAGTATGTATTACCACACACTTAACATTTTGTATACTTATTAATGTGTACTTGTGTATTAAAGCCTTTGCAGTTGGTCAGAATTAAAAAAAGAAGACTTCTGTAGGGGAAATGCTTTTAAACAAGCCAAGAGCAGCTTATTCAATATGAGCAGGATATATATAAGGAAACCTGCTATTTATTTAACAGGCAAATAGAAAAGATCAATAGTTGAATGTGAAAGTTACCTGTTTCAACTGCATCATGGTTAAAGTAAAGAGTGTGACAAACTGTTCCTCATACTGACTCACACTGACACCAGCAATTTCTGTTAGGCACTTCAAAGAAACATTTCGGAACATAGGAACATTTAAAAACTATAAAAGAAGAAAAAACAACATAAGTGGCAATGTCTTATTTATTAGGCAAACTCAAGATATAATTTTTGTTCTCAGTAAGTTAATCTACACATAGCAAGTACTCACTTTGTATATTAATGTACTGATCAATTTGGTCTCAAAAATATAGCCCAGTGGAATCCAGTTGAGAAATCGAAGTAAAGTTTCCAATGTCGCATGAACAAGAGGAGCATTTTGAGAGTTCTCCTGTTAATAAAATGATATGTGAGAAAATCCACCTATATTGTGAAGTGGTATCTTATAAACAATTATATTATAAAACTTACCATCACAAATTGACATAGCTGAAATATCTGTGAGAATTCATTGCACATGCTAGTAGCAAGAGAAAATAATCAGGTTTAGTATTAGACAGTTCATTTACCACCTTAGTATTTAGGACTAAGATGGAATGTAGATATTAATGCATAAGTTATGGTTGTGTGAGAAAGTAAGTACACCCCATGTACAGTATTTTTTGATGTATGGGGACAGTTGAATGTTTTATTTCCATTCAAACAATATATATATAATGATAACATTAATCAATCCCCAAAGGCTTTTGGAATAAGCATCCAGGAGCTCATGAATGGGAATCACCCTCACCCTGGATGGGCAAGTTGTTACTAAGAAGGGAAGTCCCAACAGATAACTCCTAGTATCTTGTCCACTCCCACTGCACCTAGTGAAATGAGGGGCCCTTCAGCACCTAATGAAATGAGGGGTTCTTCTCTAGCTGTTTGTATTATCATGCCATATTATTACCAATTCAATTGCTAAATATGAATTAAATGATATAATAAACATTTAAACTACTTTTAAAAATAAACAATTTCTACAGCACAACTTTAAAATACAAACACAGTTAAATGACAACAGGACACTTTTTAAACCCTTATAAATATATTCAAAACAAAAACATTGATTAGAAATTCAACAGTCTATGTATATCCATAAGAAACTGGAAATCTCCAGCTGTTAATCTAAAAACTTTACTAGCCCTTTTCTCCCAAAAAGAAAAGGTAAAGATAAAACTGGCAGAATCACCAAAGGAAATTCTGCACTTCACCAAAGATGCAGAATGACTGCTGAGGTAGGAAGTTCTGGACAAAATAGAACAAGGCTCAGCATTTTTTAAGTGAAGCAGCTCAGCTACTATGGAGTTGTCTGGCATGTATCTTCTTTGGCACAGGAAAGTAAGAGACTATGACAGAGGAAATGGGAAGTAATGGCTTCTTGGTATCAAGGAGCACAATTCAATAAAATGTATCTTAACTGATACCACCTTCTTATGTTCAAGGATCTTTGACATTAGGTGGAGAATTTTATTTGTTTTTAATTACAATTCAAACTTGCATTTCTGGTATACTCCTTATATTAATCACTTGCCTGTCCTTTAAATGTTTGGCTTTCACTTGAGTTATCTGTCCACTGGAAAAATCAAAAACTTCTTCACTCAATAGCTTCAAGATGACCATGTTGTTCTGGCAAAGGCTTTCACTTGTTCTGCTGGCCCCAACAATATCACTGATGAATGTTGGCCAATGTTTTGGCCATTCTTGTTTTAGTATCTGAAAAATATGAAAAGTGAATATAGTGAACAATTATTACTCCAGACTTAAATAATATATAAAGACCAGAAATTTGACTCACCTGAACAAGAATCATGTTCAATTTCCCAATGTATACTTTCTCTTTCTGAATGAGGGAGAAGGGAGAGGATAAGGGAGAAAAATAAAGAAATTAAGATATATCCTATTTAATTTACAAGGACCATCTTTGTATCCCCAAGGAACTTTTACTCACTTCAACACATGTTGGATCAGAGGATGTCTTGATAATTAAGCCAACAACATACTTTTTGATACCTGTAGACAGTAAACAAAAATTAATTAATAGTAAATGATAATAACTTAATAGTAAACAACAGCTACATAAAGAAACGGTAAACGATCAACTGCCAATTAGGTTGCATCTATCTCACATACATGCTTTCACATATAACAATCTTTTTTTTTTTTAAAAAAAGAATTATATCTTGAATTTTGAGAGACACTGAACTTCTGAAACTTTAGCAACTAGAAGTTTAAATTTATGACTGAAAGAGCCCTAAAGGCTAAATTCATGAAGAGTGGGCATGGGAAACCTGGAAATATAATTCAGTTCTTGGTGGTCACTTATTTGATCAATGGCAATCTTTTGAGAAGCTATTGTCTTCTCTCCCAAGATTCCTATGCTGCCCCTACTAACTTTACCTTATCTAACATGTTCCCCTGAGACTCTCAACTTTGAGTACAGTTAAGTATCATCAGTGTTCAAGACTGTACCTCATCTATCCACACTAATCGTATATAGAGTTGGTTTAATTTAAAATGTGTTTTATAAATCTCTCTAATTGGTGTCTACATTATTTCATCAATGTGCCGGTACATTTCCTTAGGACACCTATACACCCTCAACAACTTTTAGCATAATTTATCATCAAATATATTTCTTCCAAAAGCAGTCACTATTAAGCAATTATACAGGGCGGGGCATAACCTTTTCCTAGGGGGTCACAGCAACACTTGTAATAACAACACAAATAATTCATACACCATTCGAAAGCCCATCAAAAACTGAGTTTATTGACACGATTTAATAGTCAGTATGACCACCATTAGCCCTTCGAACAGCATTCAAACGAGGTGGATAAGAACACAACAAATCTTCAAACAGTTCCGTTCGATTTTCCAGATTTTTCAACACAGTTTCCAAATTCATTCTCAAAGTTTCAACCGAATATCGATTTTGACCTTGCTCCTGAATCATCAGAGCTTCCACTTCATCCTTAATTATGGCCCCAATGTTCTCTGCCGGATTGAGATCTGGCGAATTTCCCGGCCAGACGTCATTGCCCCAAAATTCGACATTGTTTTCCTTTAACAATTGCTGAGTCGCATTTGCACGCATGCAAGGAGCTTTGTCATGAAGAAAGACAGCCTCACCAAATTTTGTGAAACATTCTTGGGCTGTTTTTTTCCAATTATCAGTAACCCAATCCGGATGACGTTTCAATTTGTTTGCAATCCATTTTCGATTGATAAACGTCGCTCCAGCATCGCGAGCCTCTCGAAAGGCAATGCATTTTATTCTGTCAATGATCCTTTGTTCTTCCGAATCGAATTTTCCAGCCATTCTTAAAGCAAATTTAACATTTAATAGCTCATTCAATTCAGTTTTTTATGGGCTTTAAAATGAGGTGTCGCGGAAGTTGTAAACTGCTGTCGATCTTGCTGTGACCCCCTAGGAAAAGGTTATGCCCCGCCCTGTAAAGTAAGCTATTTTATAAATTCTAGGAAACCCAGGAGTAGAAATCTATTCTATTATTATTTGCATTCACATTTTCTCTTCTTCTTAAGCTATTGGAATTACATTTATTTGAATATTATGATTTGTTCTTTTTTTGACAGTTTAGTGCCCAGACACTTTCTGTGACTATGTTTAAGGATGTGTGTAGGTATGAATGCAGTAACTTGCCCACAAGTTTATGCAGCCATGTTTTGGTGGGAAAAATATATTTTCTAAATTATTTCCTAAATACAGTAAAATTCTATGAGCTCCAGGGCCTGCTGACCTAGCAGTTTGAAAGCATGCAACTGCAAGTAGATAGGCACCACTTCAGTGGGTACATTGATGGGGAGGTGCAAGGAGTCCCCAACTGGGCATCCCCTGGGCAACAGTGATGTTCCTAGCTAATCCTTAGTGCTTCCAACATGCGTGAGTAAAATTCTATTAGATCTTTTAATCAATTTTTTAGCATTCTTTTTCAAGCTGTAAGACAAAAATGTCCACTAAACAATTTCATGTTCCCTGTCCAATGCTGCCATTTTCTTCATTATTCTTGAAAATGCAGTATCTATACTAAATCTAGCACTGGTATGAACATTTCTGATATCTGTAGTACAGCTAATAAGAAGTGTCCTTTTATAACACAATAGATCATCCTTCATAATTTTCCATATGTCTTACTGTGGAAAGCCACAAACCCTGCTGCTCTGGCAAATTGTGGCACCTGTGTAGTCAGATTATCATATTTTGGATTATTTAATTTTACTGTCAATTCTTCAGTTCCCATCTGCTAATCTCTTTTAATTTTCCATGATTTTATTTTGTATTTTGGAGTTTTCTGTTTTCTGTTTCCCAACAACATTCTTTTTTTATCGCATATACTTTTGCCTCCCGTTCTTTCTCAAGAGCAATAATTGTATTTTCTTACCAATCACAGCACCAAGCAATCCAAGGGAAAAAATATTTCTTTGAAAAACTTACAAACATATATAGAGACCAATAAATAGCCTCCTTCCACAAGTGATACTAAATTCTCAAAATATAGGAAATGTTAACAGGGTATTCCCCTTAGGAGAGGAAAAATGCAAAGAATGATGCTTACAATTTTTAAAATAATGTTATTAAACATTACAATAAAATAAAATAAAAACCAAAAGAAAGAAAATAAAATACGGAAAGAAAAAAAAACTAACTTTAAATTTCCTTTTACTTTTAACTATCTTGATTTTCAATCCCTTCCTTCAAAAATGTCCTAGAACAGTGATGGCGAACCTTTTTGTAAACACGTGTCAAAATTGTGCCACACCCACAATGCCATGCACCCCGCTTACTTGTGCTCCCCATGCATGCGTGCATGACCACACAGAGCCTGGGGAGGAGAAAAAACAGGCCCAACAAGCCTCTGGTTGGCCGGTTCGGTCCGTTTTTCGCCCGCCCCAGGCTCCGGAGGCTTTCCTGGAGCCTGGGGAGGACAAAAATGGTTTCCCCTGAACCTCTGGAAGGTCAAAAATTATAATTAGAATTTATTAGAATTTAAAAATCAGCTGGCCAGCGTGCACATGCACGCTGGAGCTGATGGCTCGCGTGCCGGCAGATATGGCTCCATGTGCCACCTATGATATGCGTACCATGTTTGCTATCATGATCCTAGAACATGATTTACATTCATTTTACTTTATCTGTTTGCATTAAATTTATTCATAATTTCAACAAGTTTTCTTTTATATATCCAATAAAGTACAAGTATCCAAGTCATTCTTTGTTATTTCTATATCCCTTTTAATTACTAAGACATCAGCCAGTTTCTTTGGTATATCCAGCTATTTTTTTTCATATCATTCATATCATATCGTTCTTGTAGCCCCCCAATTTTAAATCCATTTTAAATCCATTTTCAGATTAGTCTCAATCTTGTCAGGTAAATCTTGTTCCTCTTCAATATTTTTTTAAAGTGTTTATAATGGCAGACACTCTTAAAATTAACTGTGGAGTCCAGTGTTCACAAATAACCTTCATTACAGGGGTGGGAGTGGGAGGCGCCGTGTTGCGGTGGTTCTCCTCCTACCTCTCGGACAGGTCGCAGTCGGTGTTAGTGGGGGGGCAGAGATCGTCCCCTAGGCCCCTAACTTATGGGGTGCCTCAGGGCTCGGTCTTATCCCCCCTACTATTTAACATCTACATGAAACCGCTGGGTGAGATCATTCGCAGGCACGGGATTAGATACCATCAATATGCGGACGATACTCAACTGTATCTGTCCGCCCCGTGCCAACTCAATGAAGCGGCAGACGTGATGAACCGCGGCCTCGAAGCTGTTATGGACTGGATGAGGGTTAACAAGCTCGTGCTCAACCCAGAAAAGACCGAGTGGCTGTTGTGTTTCCCTCCCAGAGATTCGACCAATATTCCATCACTCAGGCTGGGGGGTCAAATTTTACACCCCTCAGAGAGGGTTCGCAACTTGGGAGTCCTCCTGGATTCACAGCTATCGTTTGACCACCATTTAATGGCTGTGACCAGGGGGGCATTCGCCCAGGTTCGCCTGGTGCGCCAGTTGCGACCCTACCTGAATCGGGAGGCTCTCACAACAGTCACCCGGGCCCTTGTGACCTCTAGGCTGGAATACTGCAACGTGCTCTACATGGGGCTGCCCTTGAAGAGCATCCGGCGACTTCAGCTAGTACAGAATGCAGCCGCGCGAGTGATTGTGGGTGCACCTCGGTTCACCCGCATAACACCTATCCTCCGCGAGCTGCGCTGGCTACCTGTCAATCTCCAGATGCGCTTCAAGGTGCTATTAGTCACCCATAAAGCCCTACATGGCAGTGGATCTGGATACTTGAGAGACCGCCTTCTGCCAATTACATCCCTGCGACCAATAAGATCACATAGATTAGGCCTCCTCCGTATACCATCGGCCAGCCAGTGCCGGCTGGCAACTACAAGGAGGAGGGCCTTCTCAGTAGTAGCCCCGACCCTTTGGAACGAGCTCCCCGTAGAGATTCGCACCCTCGCCACCGTCCAGGCCTTCCGCACAGCCTTGAAGAACTGGCTCGCCCGTCAGGCCTGGGGACAAGGATAGTTCCCCTCCCGAATGATGAATGTATGTTGTCTACTATTTTATTATATGTCTTATCTTAATGTCTGTATTCCCCTTCCCGATTTTATGTGAGCCGCCCTGAGTCCCCTCAGGGAAAAGGGCGGCCTACAAATATTAATAAAATCAAAATCAAATCAAATTACATCCAATTTTAAAAGGATTTTCTGTATTAATTCAAATTTATATGTTCTTCTACAATTAAACTTCAGTTCTTTTGGTTCCCTCTAGTGTCCAACCTTCAAAGTCCCACCATCATGTGTTTTTAAAGAATTCAAAACAAAAGAATTTTCCCAAGGGATTCTTACATTTTATTTCAAAATCTTATTTAAAATATATCTTGACCTCTAGTCTATTTGTAGCTTTTCAAAATATGCATTCTAATTACCCTTTTGCTCTCTTTGTGTGTGTGTAAATAAATATATATTTATATAAATATGCTGGTCTTGTTGTATTTGGGTCTTTTCCTGTGTAAGATTGAGATTGTACATTATATATAATGTATGTATGTATGTATGTATGTATGTGTTTGTGTGTGTGTACACACACACACACACATAATATAAATATATGTATATATTTATATTAAAGGTTTATTTTTACAGTCCTTAAACTCATATTTAAATTTTATTTTGTAATTTCTGATGGGGAAATGATGGGTTAAAGAGCTTCCCTGAAGTGGCAGTCCAGGCTGAGTTAAGTTTTTGGGGTCCGGGCAGATTTTCAGAAGCCTGGATAATTACCTAGATGTAAGGAGAATCCAAAAATAAGATAAAACAAAAAAATCAACTCGTATGACCTCCAGACAGCTGATGCTTGAAAGGTCACAAAAAGGATGTTTTTATGATTGCTGGTTAATGACCAGTTGGGAGGTAGGGTTTCAAGTTAAATGCTGTAGTTCAGCCAGGACAAACAAACACTAAACCTGACTTATTTTGTAAGCACTTTATTTAATGTATTAATCTTTAAATTGAAGAGTGGTTTCCCTCAATCATGAAGTCTTATCTCCTGTTGATTTTCAATATTTCAGAAGTTAGTTTGGACTAAAAAATCAATTTGGGATTTTAGCTTTTAGAACAAGACAAAGTTTTGGATTTTTCAATTTTATTTTGTGCGTGTGATTATGCAGTTTTTTTTTATAAATCACATTTCTATAAATGGAATTATTAAAATATTGTTATGATCCTTAAAAGCTAAGTTTTATATAATTAATGTGGATTGTAAAATATAAAATGGAAATTAAAGATAAAAAGGACATTCTATAAATACTTATGTTTTAAGTCTCCTGTTTTTATTGAAAGAAAAAATGCAGGAGGAAATTTCTTGTGAGGATTCTGATTTAGTATTAAAAGCTAAAACCCAAAATATAATGTTTTAAAATAAATATTTTTTGAAATTTGAGAAAACGAAAGGTTTCAGTTTAACTAACATAAACCAAGCAAAGGTTAAATGGGAAGATGTGACCTTAAATTTTCAGACTGATATTTGAACTATATCTTATCCCAAAGGGTTGTTGATTTTTGTAACAGAAATGTTTTACAATAAGATGGCGCATACCCCCTCCCAAAAAATAAATGAGTAAATAAATCTTGACAGAGGTTTATGAATAATGATTATTTTTTGACATAGAAAACATTTGAGCATAATATTAATTTTGACTATTGTTAAGTATGTGGGTTTAAAAAGTGAAGTTTATGATGGACTACATTCTAATGAGATTTTTGTAAGAAATTAAAGATGTGTAATTGTGATATTTTGCTATGATGAACAGAATATAGAGAAAATAATGCGATTTCATTTTCTCTTGAGGTTTCTTCAATGATGCACCATAATACAAAGAGATGAAAGAAATGTAAAAATTACTAACATAATGTATTTTGAAAAATGAATTGAAAAAATGCTAAAATTTTGGTTAAGACTTTGTATAGCTTTATTTTTAAAACTAGAGATGTTTGTAATCTTGTTTAATAATGATGAGTATTTTTGAATGAATAACTGAATAATTAATTTGTTTAAAATTATAGAAATTGTGTAAACATCTTTTGCTGAAGATTAAGGAAACTTGATAAAGACACCAACTGCAGTTTTATGCTCAGAATTTTGACCAGAGGAATCTTGTTGAACTACCACCATGAATTTGCCCAGCTGCACCATGAGTAGAGAATTTTTTCCCAGTAGTAAAAGCTATGGATTAACTTTTCATTAAAGAGCTCCAAATATAATAGTATGGTATGACTATAATTGAAGAATGAAAAGCGGCTTCCTGTGGGAGGAGCCTGTCGACGAAGGAGCTCAACGAAGCCCCTCTCAGAGTTCTGGTCTGTATATCTAATTAAGATCAATAGATATCATCCCTTTCTGGCAGAAAGGGACAGGCAGAAGCTCAGGTGCTAGGATTTATTCGTAGTTCACAGCCCTCTTTCTTTTTTTTGGGCTGCGAACGGAGAAGAGATCCAGCGTAACTGAGCTCTTATCTCCAGCCAGTTCCTCGCAGCTGCTTTTTTGCAGCCCTAGACAGGCGACCCCCCCACTCAGGACATTGATAAATGGTTTTTAAGCTAACACGAGCGGGTCTCACTCCTGTGAAGTTTTTTTTTTATAACTATCTAAACACCAGCCTTGTTTTTCCTTTGAAACTTCTCTGCGCAATTGGGATACAAAATGGCGTTTTTACTGTGTTGGTGATTGATGACGTATTTAACCGGCTTTATTTCCCCGGAGACTGCTACTCATTAACAAGCAAAATCTACAAATAATTTATTGAGAACTGACCAGCTGAAGACACTGTTTATCTGTTTATTCTCAGCCTTTATCTATAATGCCTCCCAGGTCTAAGCAGGCAAAAAAATCCCCCCCGCATGTGCTTAAAGAACTTGTTAGTAAATCGCTGCCTTTGTCTCCTACGCCACCTACTGGAGATTCCTTGACACAGGAGCTTTTCTTTCAAATAATTAATGACTTTAAACAAGAAATTAAAGAATTTGTGCTGGATTTATGCGATAAAATACAGACTAAAATTGCCCAAATAAAGGCGGATATGTTTGAAGTTACGTCTACTTTGACAGATTATATCGAAGAAATGGAGACCAAACTGGAAACTTTGGAGGGGGCTAATTTTAATTTGACTTCTAATATTCAAGCATTGCAACAAGAGATTAGTGACACTCAAACACGACTTACAATGATAAATTATAACAGAAAGGCGTCTGCAATAAGAGTCAGAGGACTGCCCGAAAAGAAAGGAGAGAATTTGAAACAGACCTTTGTAGAAGCTTTCAGCCAAGCGGTGGGAGGTCCGGGACTCAATTTTGATTGGAATATTCGAAAAATCTATCGCCAGAATTCGCGTGTAGCAGAGCAACGACAGCTTCCAAGAGACATAATTATATACTTTTTCACAAGAGAATCCAGAAATGCGATCACTCAAAAGTTTTACAACAACAGGCTCCGAATCGATGGCCATGATTTGTTTGTCTTTAAAGAGATCCCGCTCCAGATACTGCAAGCAAGGAGAGGCTATACTTTTTTAACCCAAGAACTCAGAAATCGTCAAATAAAGTATAAATGGGAAGCTCCAGTTGGAATCACAGTTACATTTGAAAATCAAAGATTTCGTATTAATTCTGTTTCGGAGGCTTGGGACTTTTATTATAAAACTCTGAAGGTGGGGCTTCTTGACTCACTCGGAAACGCGGAAGGACAAGGTGAAGGAAAGACAAGCAGCAAGTCACTTGGTTACAAGAAGGAGGGAGTTGTTCTCCCCCTACTGGAGAGGCAGAAGAGCGGAAACTGAGGATTCAGTCATATTTTCAAAGCAGCGGGACACGTGGTCATAAGGGAGAGGGTTGCCTTCTCTTTCCGAAAGGGCAGAAGAGTAAAGAATATAGATCCAGCGATGTCTTTAAAATACTTTCCAAGCTTTTGGACTGATTATTTCTGTTTGGTATGAAATGGTAAAGCTGTGTACTGATGAGGAATTGCTCATTGCTTATTCTAGACAGATATTATACGGGACTTTTACAAGACTTATTTGAATCTCAATCCAAACTGCGCATGAAGTGTTTTCTGTGAGGAAAGCGGGGACTAAGATTTATTTGAATTGCGGTTTGGGATAAATGGAGTTGGGAGGAATGGGGCAGAAAGGAAGGTGGAGCGGGATATTGATGAAGGGATCTTGGGACTGAACGAACTGGTATGGATTTTGGGTACACATTTTACGGATTTACATGCTTGAAGTATAATATAAAAAGCTCAGGATTTTAAAGTGAAGAACGAGATCCTAATCTTATGCAATTTGGGCTTGGGTGGAATGGAGACGTGAAACGAAGGGTAGGAAGATGAGTAGCGAAAGTATGATTAGATTGCTCTGTATTTGAAGATAAATTGATTTTTGTATAAACTAATATTTGAATATAAGGTTAAGAAAGGTTTTCTGGAGAGTCTACAGGAAGATGGGGGTAAATATCAAAGAAGTAAGGGACGAGGACAAAATATAAATGGAATGATTCACACTGTTTAAACTTTAAGAATGATGGGAGGCTGAGCATAATGCAAAAGATTTTTAAATTTTTTTTATTTATTTACTTTTTGGTTTGTTTGTTTTTTTGTTTTCTTTTTCGGAGTGTTTTTTTTTATTTTATTTTCATTATTATTGTTAATAAGATATTTTGAAGGTGAAGGGTATTGAACTGTGCCGGGTGTGGGACCTGGGAAGTCGGAGGGGGTTAGGGAGGGGGGTTCATTGGGGGTGGGTGGGCGGGTGAAGATATAGTTTCAATATATAGAATAAGAAGAATACACTTGTATACTGTTGATTCTTATATTTTCTTTTTATTTTTCTCTTTTTTTTTCTTTTTGCTTTTTTCCTTTCTTTTTTCTTTTTAGCGTATAGATCAAGGAATAGAGAAATGCACCATAGTGAGAAGTAGAGGAAAGGAAGAGGGAGAAGTAAGGAGGGAGGAAGAGGGGAATGTAAGGAGGATGAGAGGGGAAGGAGGCGAGAAAGGAAGATAGGAGGGGAAAGGGAAGTAGGAGGGGTGACCGTTGGAGGCAGAAAGGAAAGTTGGAGGGGGAGAAGAAGGGGTGTATGAAAGCGATAGGTTGGGTTTATGAGTTGTGTTTAGGTTGGGGGTTTTTTTTCTTTTTCTTACTATTATATTATTATTATTGCAAATATCCAGTATATAAGTGAATGTATAAAATTGAAAATGAAAATGAATAAAACATTTAAATAAAAAAAAAAGAATGAAAAGCATAAAGCAGAAATAAATGGGACAAGTCATTTATAAAAGAATATAAGCAATGTTCCCCCATTCTGTATCAGAAGCAATTTGCTAACTTTTTTATGCTTACCATATTTTTCAGACTATAAGACACTCCGAAGTATAAGACACACCTAACTCTTGGGGAGAAAAACAAGAAAAAAAAAATCTGCCTCTGCGCAATTTGCTTCCTTGCAGCAAACAGCAAGGTCAGCTTCAGCACAGACTGATTTAGCATGAACAGCTGATTGGCAGTTGGATTGGCCTCCCGGAATACCTATCAGCTGTTCCAGGCTGTGGGGATCGCTGCTGCCCATTGCCACCTCCACGCGCCCCATTTTCAGCCTGTTCCAGATGGTAGGGATCACAGATTCCCACCCCTTGGAATGGGCCGAAAACGGGGTGCGCGGAGGCTGAAAACGGGATGCGTGGAGGTAAAAAATGGGGTGCATGGAAGTGGCAACATCGATGGGTAGTACCGGTGCCAATGGGAAGCAGTGATCTCCGCAGCCAGGAACAGCTGATAGGTATTCCGGGAGGCAGATCCAACCGCCAATCAGCTGCTTGTGCTAAATCAGGCTGTGCTGAAGCTGACTATGCTGTTTGTTGCAAGGAAGCAAATTGTGCCGAGGCCGAAGGATGGGGGCCGGCAGGTAAGCGGGGCTTTGGCAACATTCACTGTATAAGACGCACAGACATTTCCACCCACTTTTGGGGTGCGTGTGTGTGTGTCATACTCCAAAAAGTATGGTAATTCAATTTTAGTAATGTACATGAAGTTGCCAAGATTACAAGCAATCTCAAAATATTTAAGACTGAAATTCCACAAGAGGTTAGAGCTCTAAAATGTTTTTTTCAACAATTCCTGCCAAATGCATCCACAAAATCACTGAAATTGATTAAATTGATATCTAAGAAATGATGGAATCTAAGGGATCAGGAAACTAATTAAACCTCAACTAAATGAGACAGTTACAACAAAGGCAATCAGGATGTGGTCTAAAATTGAAAAATATCCATGGTCCAGAAAGATGGCAAAAAAGGCATTTTCACAATCTCACCTTAATTATAGTAGTAGGTCATATTCAATTACGATGATTGGTAAAACAAAGCGGATAATATAAAAGATGCCACATGTTATGCAGTTCATAATTAATTCATGAAATATATACTCTACGTTTTTAAAATAGGAATAGTGATTACATTCCTTGTCTCAGAGCATCTTTTATCATTACAGCTCAGCTACAATATACAGCATAATTGCTATAATTACTATACATTCTAGTATCAGTGTTGTTCAGCTTTCTTCTACTAAAAAGCTTCTAAGTTTTACAACTTATCCCTGCTTTTATATAATATATATTTAGTCCTAATAAATACTTTAAGATATTGTTTCATTTTGATTTCAATGTTCTTTTCTAGGATTTAAAAATCCATTCTAATCCTCTTTTCAGCCATTGATGTTTCATTAAAAGTATAAGTTACACATTGCCGTATTTCTTCAACAGATTTAACCTTGAGTCTAGAAGTCTTACAGTGCATTCAGAAATTATTAAGATCCCCTTCACTTTTTGTCAATTTTGTTATACTGCAGCCTGATTCTACAGTTGTTGAAATTCATTTTATCATTAATCTGTAAGTACCCCATAATGACAAAGTGAAAACAAAATTTTAAAATGGGCGTTGGTTCCTACTTGATATGCCCTTTCTCAGGACAGTGGAGACATCATCCAGGCACGGTCATGACTCCGTCAGGATCCAATACGACTGGGTCTACAAGTATTAAAGACACACCCACGATGCTCCTCCTCCCCAGAAATAGATGGAGTGACTTGTAGACCGCTGTGTAAACAGTCTGAAATGATAGATAGTATCTCTCCCCAAGGAAAGAAATAGAGAAAAAAACCAGGAGTAAGTCAAGGTAACAGGGTAGGGCTGGATGATGTCGCCACCGTCCTGAGAAAAGCCGTATCAGGTAGGAACCAACGCCCATTCTCCTAGTAGGTGAAGACATCATCCAGGCATGGGACATACCAAAGCCCAATAGTTCCATCGGGAGGTAATGGAATAAGATAAGAAACCTTAAATAGAAACCACTTGCTGCAACACGCGCCGTCCGAATGAAGCGTCTGCTGAGGCATATCTATCGAGCTTGTAGTGGCGGATGAACAGAGAGGTCCATGTGGCCGCTCGGCATATCTCCTCCAACGAAGCATGAGATGACTAGGCCTCAGAGGTGGCTGCGCTGCGTGTGGAGTGCGCTGTGATATGAGGTGGAACAGGCAGAGAGAGTGCAGAATACACCTTAGAAATAGCCACCCATACCCAATGGCCAATGTCAGAAGAGGAGGCCTTGGAGCTTGTCTTACCTCCTGGCTGAAACCTGACAAAAAGAGCTTCATATCACCTGAAAGCAGCAGTTCGTTTAATATAAATGCGTAAAGCATGTCGTACATCAAGGTAGTGCCACTTACGTTCCAGCTTGTGAGATGGCTGAGGACAGAAGTCAGGAAGCACCAATTCCTGGGTTCCATGGAATACAGAATTTACCTTAGGACGAAGGCCGAATCAAGTCCGAGGACTACCTTGTCCGGATGAAAGATGCATAAATCTTGTCTGATGGACAAAGCTGCCAACTCGGAAACTCACCTCACTGAGGTAATGGCTACAAGGAAAACCACTTTTAATGTCAAATCATGTAAAGACACAGAATGCAAAGGCTCAAATGGAGACTGAGTTAAGGATTCCAGGACTTTGGAGACATCCCAGGTCGGGAATCTGTGTATTGTCGGCGACTTGATGTTTGTGGCACCTCTCAAGAAACAACGAATAAGAGGGTCATGAGAAAGGGGCTGAGCAGAAGTCAGAGAGAGGACTGAGGATAGGGCCGCGATCTGGCGACGAAGAGTATTTGGCCTAGATCCAGCCTCTGTTGGAAAAACTGGAGAATATAAGGAATAGAAGACTGTAGTGGAACAATGCCCTTTGTATGGCACCAGACAGAGAATTGAATCCAAGTGGCATCGTAAATGCGGTTAGTAGAAGAGCGCCTAAAGGCTTGACAGGTTGGCAGTCCTTAGAGCTTCCTGCTCAACCTCCAAGCGGTGAGACGCAACCAAGGAAAGTCAGAATGTTGGAATGACCCTTGAAGGAGCAGCGAGGGGAATTGAGGCAGTTGTCACAGTGAAGCTACAGAGAGGTTCAGGAGGTCGGCAAACCAGGGTCTGCGAGGCCACTGGGGCTCAATCAAGATCAGTTCTGCCCTTTCCACCAGCAGTTTTTGCATCACTCGCTGAATGAGAGGGGTAGGGGGAAAGGCATACAGAAGGCCCAGAGGCCAGTTGCTGCTCAGAGCATCCACACTCTCCGCCCCTGGAGTCGCATAGCGTGCAAAGTACCTTGGCAGCTGAGTGTTGTCCTGGGAGGCAAAGAGGTCAAGTACCGGAAGTCCGAACTTGACCGTCAGTTGCTGGGAGATGCGCCAATGTAAGCTCCACTCTGCTGGATCGATGTGCATGCGGCTGAGGCAGTCTGCCTGAATGTTTTGGGCTCCCAATATGTGCTTAGCCCGGAGAGACAACAGGTGGGTTTCCGCCCAAGATATCAGTTGGAAAGACAAGAGTCATTAGATGCTGGCATTGTGTCCCCCCCCTTGCCGGTTTATGTATGCTTTGGTGGTGGTATTGTCTGTAAGGACGAGCATGTGCGCATTGGCCACAAGAGGTTCGAACCGAAGCAGGGCGAGAAACACGGCTCTTAGCTCCAACCAGTTGATACTGTTCCTCTGGTCGGAGCATGACCAAAGGCCTTGGGCCATGTGCGACAGAATGTGAGCTCCCCAGAGAGTGATGCATGGGGGATTGAGAAATAGAGATCCCTGTTCCACGGCAGGCCAAAATGGACAGTATGCCTGATCCAGGAGTCGCTGGTGATGTCAACGAAGGCTGACAGACGGCCCCCAATAGGGAGGTTTTCAGAAAGATCACTTCTGCTTTTGAAAGGTACAGTTTGAGCCGCCCTTGAAGGACTTCCTATAGGAAAATCACTGGGAGTTGTGGTTGGACCGGTCTTGAAACTGATGGCCCTGCCTCAGGAGAGCCTGGCTCTGTGGACGGGGGTAGGCAAATCCCCTGTCCATCCCACGAAAGGACGACCCGAGGAAGAAAGAAGAAGGTTTAGGGTCAGTCTTGCAGTTTGCAGAAGGAAGCACCTTGTCCTTGGACTCTACCAAGAGAGGTTCCAAAGGCAGACCAAAGAGCAGACCGGGCGAGAAAGGGGCAGATGCTCTAGCTCTATTTTGCTCTAGTCTCCACTTGCCACTGCTTCAACCGAAGAAGACGCCTCGTGGTGACTGTAGAAGCCATCGACCTGGAGGAGAAATGAGCCGCATCCAGAGAGACATCTGCCGCATATTCCATCGCCGCTTTGAGTTTGTTGATGTCCTGGTGAGCGCGGGAATCGCCAGGAGGGATCCTGTCCTGCATCTGCTTCAGTCAACAAAGAGCCGCCCTGTTGAAAAAAGAAGCAGAAGAGGCAGCCCTGACCACCCATGCGGTGGACTGATGGCCCTTTACCAGTGATTGGTCAAAGCGTTTGTCCTCAGGACGGAGAGCGTCCTCTGGAGCATTGGTGGCCGCGTTGGGAGATGACAGAGAAACCACGGGAAGATCAATGGAAGGGACCTCCAAAAGTTTAGAGAGCTCTGGACTGACATTGTACAACTGTTTGTCCAGAGTAGGAGGGAGGGGTCCTGTCCCCGGAGAAACCCACTGATTTTGAATTACTCCCAGGAACAGCTTTGGGGAAGGAACCACATCCTTTTTGACAGGTGGACGTGAGAAGAGGGGTTCTGTGGTGTCAGATTTGTCGATCTCTGCAGAGGTGGCTGGTTTTGAGGCTGGAATACCAGAGACCTTTTTGGCCTTAAACAAGAGGGAGCAAAACAAGGCAGGCTTGAATAGCCCCAATAAAGGAGAAGGAGCAGGAGTCAAGTCCTCGTCCTCTGACAGGTCGGAATCACGAGTGACCTTTTCCTCAGGGTCAACAGCAGAAGGCTGAGAAGGACTTGTAGAAGCCCCTTGAGAAAGGTTAGAATGCCCCCTCTTTGACTTGTTAGAAGTGGAGCCATGAGGGGTGGCAGCAGCAGGAGGCTGATGTTGAAGGCCTGCAGCAATGCCCTGTTCGATGGCAGCTATGATGTCAGTCATATCATTAGGGTTGATGGAGACAGCTCTGGGGGCAAGAGAACACACATCTATGTCCGGGGTGATGCTACCATCCCTTTCAGAATCAGAATCCTCTTGAAATCCAATCCCATCCTTTGGGTTTAAGGGAGAAGCCGGGGGGGGGGGATATCCCCATCGGTGTCAGTAAAGAGATCCTCCATGGGATTGAAATTTGTTGGAGGGGAAGCCCGAGGAGCAGGGATAGGAGTAGAACAATGATTGGTTTTAGAAGTGGCCTTTCGTGGAGAAGGGTCAGAGACCTTGTCAAGAACTGCACTCGGAGTAGTCACATTTTGGGCCTCCTGAGGTGGGGCAGGCCTAGGGGGCCTTAGCAGGCTTGGCAATAGAAGGCTTGGAGGTATAAGCTCTCTTTTTGCTTCTAAGTTCAGCGGGGACCGGAATAGAAAGGACAGCTGGAGTAGGAGAATCATCCCCCTGAGAGACCGTGATCTCATTGGTCACCATTACTCATGGTTACCAAAGAGTCCCAAATTGTCGTTGTAGGGTTCCCGCCTAAACAAAATGGCCACCAGATTTCGCGCTCAAACCAAATGGCCGCCAGGGTAGACAGGGCCCTGAGGAAAGGCTGAGGTAGCAAGCCGACTTATCGCTAGGTAATTAGGCTGCCCGCCAAACACTCCATCGTCAGGAGGTGGAATTTGAGGCCGTAAGAAGGATGCTGCTGATGCGGCAAGAAGAGGTGGTGGCGTGCGAAACGCTCAGCGCTCCAGAGGCTCCGATGGATGCGATTAGAAATGGCTCCTCAGGCGGTGTGGCTGCAGCGATCGTCTCGTTGGGTGGCGCGGCTGCAGCAATTAACTTTTCGGGCGGCACAGCAGCAGCGAGAGACAATAAAAGGAGCCTAAGGGAAAACCTCGTAGGCTGGCCGCCAACGTTCTCCGCTGCTTAAGTAGCCAAGTCAGACAGAGGCAAAAGCCTCCTAGAGGCTGCAACGCCTTAAAAGAGCAAACACAATTTGAAAGAAAGCCAATTAGAGAATTTTTGGAAGAATTTTAGAGAAAAACGAATTAATTAGCAAGGAAAGATACGGAGACACAGCTAATCGAAGGATCGACTGAGTCTATTTCTGGGGAGAAGGAGCCTTGTGGGTGTGTCTTTAATACTTGTAGACCGAGTCGTATTCATCCATGCCTGGATGATGTCTCTACCTACTAGGAGAAATGTCTGTAAATTTATTAAAAAGAAAAAAACTGAAATATCACATTAGCATAAATATTCAAACACTTCAGTCAATACTTTGTTGGCAGCAATTACAGCCTCTTTGGGTATGACACAACAAGCTTTGTACACCTGGATTACGGGATTTTCTGCTATTTTTCCTTGCAAATCCTCTCAAGATCAGTCAGGTTGGATGGTGACCGTCAGTAGACAGCCATTTTCAGGTCCCTCCACAGATGTTCTAGAGGGTTCAAGCCAGGCCTCTGGCTGAGCCAGTCTAGGACATTCAGAGTTATCCTTAAGCCACTCCTGTGTTGTCTTGGCTGTGTGCTTAGGATCATTGTGATGTTGGACAGTGAACCGTTGGCCCAGTCTGAGGTCCTGAGTTCTGTGGAACAGGTTTTCATTGAGGCTATCCCTGTACTTTGCTCCATTGAGCTTTCTCTCAACACTGACCAGTCTTCCTAATCCATGTTCTGAAAAACATCCCCATAGCATGCTTCACTGTTGGGATTGTATTGGGCAGGTGATGAGCGGTGTTTGGTTTCTACCAGACATAATGCTTAGAATTGAGGCCAAACAGTTCAATCTCTGTTTCATCGAACCAAAGAATATTGTTCCTCGCAGTCTAAGAATCCTTCAGGGGCTTTTTTTTTGCAAACTCCAAATGAGCTTTCATGTGTTTTGCACTGAGGAGAGACTTCCATCTAGCCACTCTGCCATAAAGCCCAAATCAATGTAATACTGCAGTGATGGTTGTCTTTTTGGATCTCTATCCCAACTCCACACAGGATCTCTGGAGCTCCGAGTGACCATCAGGTTCTTGGTCTTACTAATGCACTTCTCCCCTGTTTGTTCAGTTTGACTGGGCCACCAGCTCTTGGAAGAGTCCGGGTTATGCCAAACTTCTTCCATTTGAGAATTATGGAAGCCACTGTGCTCTTAGGAACCTTCAATGCAGCAGAAATTTTATTGTAGCCTTCCCCAGATCTGTGCCTTGCAATAATCCTGTCTCTGAGCTCTGCAGGCAGTTCCTTTGACCTAATGGCTTTTGCCCTGCTACAGAATGCATTGTCAGCTGTGACACCTTCTATAGAGGTGTGTGCCTTTCCAAATCATGTCCAAACAATTTAATTTACCACAGGTCGACTCCATCAAGGTGTAGAAACAAGTCAGCAACAATCAAGAACAATGGAAGGCACCCGAGCTAAATTTCAAATGATGTTGCAAAGTGTCTGAATACTTACGCCAATGTGATATTTCAGATATTAATATAAATTTACAGACATTTCTAAACTTCCATTCTCACTTTGTCATTATGGGGTACTGTGTGTAGATTAATGAGAAAAAATGAACTTCAACAACTGTAGAATCCGGCTGCAGCATAACAAAATTGACAAAAGTGAAGGGGGTCCAAATACTTTCTGAATGCATTGTATTTAGTTTTTGCTATTGAAAAGATATCGTCTGGGAAAACTCAAAGCAAAGGAAAGGTTATATGTGCACAATATACACAAACTAGAAAACTATGGTTTAACTTAAGAGTGCTTTAAGTTCCATATGGCTAATTTAATATCAAGAACACAGTGCAGTTCAAAACATGAATCTGGATAAGCATGTTGTGCTTACAGACAGAGTCTTCCAGAAGCCAGCCCACAACCATAGAGCACACTCCTAGAGTGCCTGCTGCTGGAAGACTCAGCAGCCGAGTTTTGGAGTTTGGAAGCTGGAGAAGAAGTTATGCTCGAAGCACGGCAGGGGTGGAACAGGCGCTCACGCAACCCCCATCTCCAGCCAGGCAGAGCTCCATGCACTGACCTAGGGGGTATCCTGAATGTGGTCACCTCATGGCTGCTTCGCCCCAGAGGCTGTGCCCGGATCTTCGGGAACCAGTTTGCAAGGGAGCAGCTGCACAGCAACTCCCCCTCCGGCCAGGCAGAATGCCACTCCCCAACCTAGTGGTAGGCACCAAGCAACGTGAGCGCCATTACCCCCTGGCTTGGTGCCTTCGGGATACCGCTAGGTTGGTGAGCAGTGCTCTGCCTGGCCGGAGGGGGGG